>NC_090746.1:34839599-34844599 GCF_036898095.1 Palaemon carinicauda | reverse complement strand
AGTAACAGGTAAACTATTAAACGAAACAAGGCCAACCTCATTTAAAAAAAAAAATTAAATCAAGTGTGAGCTAATGAAGTTCTACTTATTTGTTTCATTGCACAGTTTGACCAGACTGAGCACTGTCGGCATTACTTGAGGGTCTGGTGCGTTCCTTCGGCCCCCGGTGGCACTTGCTTATCCTGCTCTGCCTTCGTCCCTACTTCCTTTCTTCCATCTTGCTGTCCAACTACTCTAACGTTTGCTTCTAACGTTTGCTTCATAGTGATGCCGGGATAAAAAGGGTCAAATTTTTTATCTATGCAGTAATTAATAAGGTTCAGTATATGACTTAGATACGCCTTTTTATGTCTTACATTAATGTATGTTCGTTATGCAGTTCAGTTTGCTTACCCATGTCAAAGGATATTTAATCATTCTTAGCCTTTCAGTGGAATGTAGGTTAGTACCTTTTCTACATGGCATTGCCTGATATTGTATGTCGTTTATCGCTAGTGATATAGCATCAATTTGATTTTCTGTATGATGATTTTCGAATTATTTTGAGATACCAGCTGAGAGCTTTACATGGTTCCATTTTTCCTGAAAATTTCTTTTAAAGAAAATTTAATATTTCATTCAAATGTAAATGTATAAGCAATTGATTCTATTATTAGTAGTAGTAGTAGGTAGTAGGTTGGCCAGACAGTACTATTGGATCCCTCTCCCTGGTTACGGCTCATTTTGTTGTTGTCTACATATACACCGAATAGTTGGGCCTATTCTTTCCACATTCTCCTCTATTCTCACACACCTGACAATACTGGGAATATCAAACATTTTCTTTGCACAAGGGGTTAACTACTGCAATGTCATTGTTCAGTGGCTACTTTCCTCTTGGTGAGGATAGAAGAAAGACTTTAGCTATGGTAAGTAGCTCTTCTAGGAGAAAGACACTGCAAAATCTTGGGTAGTGCCATAGCCTCTGTACTATGGCCTTCCACTGTCTTGGATGAGAGTTCTCTTGCTTGAGGGTACACTTGAGCACGCTGTTCTATCTTATTTCTCTTCCTCTTGTTTGCTTTGAAGTTTTTATAGTTTATTTATAAAAGATCTAATTTAATGTTACTGTTCTTAAAATATTTTGATTTTATGAGTTATTACTTCTCTTGTAGCTGATCTATTTCCTTATTTCCTTTCCTCACTGGGCTATTTTTCCTTTTGGAGCCCTTAGGCTTATAGCATCTTGCTCTTCTAACTGGGGTTGTAGCTGGGCTTTAAATAATAATAATAATAATATTAATATAGGTGAACTGGGAGTTCAGAAACCTAGATTAGTTGCCTTCATCGTTCAGATTTACTATACATCCGTTCCCCGTCCTTTCTTCTATCATGCTGTCTAACCTTTTAACATCTACTTTATTGTGCAACTTAAGAATTCTCTCAGTTGCAACTCGTCGCTGAATAGCCTTCTAGATCCTAATGACCTATTGGCCCGACTTCATTAATCCAGTAAATCCGGTCCATGCTGTTGGGTTTACTTTATAAATAGAAGGGAATGACTTTAACAATTATATATACTTGCGTAGATTCCCACTAAATGATGGATGGTATTTATGTTCATTTACTGGCCAAAATGCATACAGATGCAGATGTGTACTTTTACACGTAAATGTTTAGTATCAATTCTTGGTTCTATGCATTCAAAATTGGTTTGCCGGAACAATAACTTTTTTAAACATACACACACACGCGCGCATTCAATTATGATATACGCCCGTTGAGATACTACCGCTAGAGAGTTATGGGGTCCTTTGACTGGCCAGTACTACATTGGATCCTTCTCTCTGGTTACGGTTCTTTCTCTGTGTCTACTCATACACCGAATAGTTTGGCCTATTCTTTACAGATTCTCCTCAGTCCTCATACACCTGACAACACTGAGATCACCAAACGATTTTTCTTCACCCAAGAGGTCAACTACCGCACTGTAATTGGTCAGTGGCTACTTTCCTCTTGGCAAGGTTAGAGGCGAATCTTTAGCTATGGTAAGGAGCTCTTCTAGGAGATGGGCACTCTAAAAATCAAACCATTGTTCTCTAGTCTTGGGTAGTGCCGTAGCCTCTGTAACATGGTCTTCCACTGTCTTGGGTTAGAGTTCTCTTGCTTGAGGGTACACTCGGGCACACTATTCTATCTAATTTCTCTTATTCTTGATTTGTTAAATTATTTAAAGTTTATGTATGAAATATTTATTTTAATGTTACTGTTCTTAAAATACTTTATTTTTCCTTGTTTCCTTTCCTCACTGGGCTAGTTTCCCTGTTTGGGGCCCCTGGGCTTATAGCATCCTGCTTTTCCAACTATGGTTGTAGCTTAGCAAATAATAATAATAATAATAATAATAATAATAATAATAATGAGTTCTCTTGCTTGAGGGTACACTCGGGCACACTATTCTATCTAATTTCTCTTATTCTTGATTTGTTAAATTATTTAAAGTTTATGTATGAAATATTTATTTTAATGTTACTGTTCCTAAAATACTTTATTTTTCCTTGTTTCCTTTCCTCACTGGGCTAGTTTCCCTGTTTGGGGCCCCTGGGCTTATAGCATCCTGCTTTTCCAACTAGGGTTGTAGCTTAGCAAATAGTAATAATAATAATAATAATAATAATAATAATAATAATAATAATAATAATAATAATAATAATAATACACAAAAAACAAATTAAAATGTCAGAATAAATTTATTTTAATTCGCTCTCTCTCTCTCTCTCTCTCTCTCTCTCTCTCTCTCTCTCTCTCTCTCTCTCTCTCTCTCTCTCTCTCTCTCTGTTAATGATATGATTAAATACATAGAAAACTGCCTGCTAATTTAATACGCTGATGACACCCAAGTTCTTTTGGCAGATCAAATTGAAAATCTAGATGCCTTGATTAAAAGGGCTGAACTAATATTGCTCCAATTTTAGAAATATTTTCTAAGAAAAGGGCTATTATTAAATGCCACTAGAATACAGTGCATGTTTGTGAGTAGCTCTCAGTATATTAGCAAAATTCCCGATGACATTATATTAAAATGCGCTGATGAAGGAGTAAAGATAAGTCAACATGTGAAAAATCTAGGTTTACACATGGACAGGTATATGACTATCAGTACCCACATTGACGAGCTCGGTAGAAAAGTTAGTGGCACTCTTATGTATCTAAGTAGAGTAAAAGATTACTTTGATGATACTACTCAGACTTTGACTGTGGAAAGTCTGGTCTTGAGTGTAATAAACTACTGTATTAAGGTATGGGGGTTAACTAATGATATGCACATGGAAAATGCTCAAAAAATCCAAATCTTTGCAGGTAGAGTAGCCGTTATTGGGGTGAAAAAACACGACCACATCACCCCAACCCTCCAGCAATTAAAGTGGATAAAATTAAAATTAAAATGTATGTACGATGTTTGTGTATTTGTTTTTAAAAGTTGAGAAAAGAATATTCCAACTGGCTATACACATTTCCTACAGTTGGTAATTGTAGGAATGCATTAATGAGACAGAATTAAAATCGATATGTAGATAGCTTTCGAACAGGTTTAGGTTCACGCTCAATGACAATAAGGGGCCCAGCTTGCTGGAACAAACTACCTCTAGAAATAAGAAAATGTATAAATGTTAGTTTTGTATTATTCAAAAGGAAACTTAAGCAATATTTTTTAAATCTTAATTGAATGTATATATATCCTAGATTTTTACTATCCAATTATTTTGTAGCAGAATAACCATTTTATAATGGAATAAAGGTTTCTGACTTTGACTTTGACTTTGACTCTCTCTCTCTCTCTCTCTCTCTCTCTCTCTCTCTCTCTCTCTCTCTCTGCCTATCAATCTTAGCCCTGTCCCATTAATGTATTGTCATTTACACACAACCCACCGATCTCGTCTCATTGGGCCAAAATCCAATTATTTAAGGGAGCAAGTAAAGACTGGCCTTCTCGTGTTTCTCTCTCTTTATTGGAACAGAACGACTCGATCCTAACTCCTGCGGACACACAAAAGTCTCAAGAGTAAATCCCCTTCCCAGAGATCCTCTGCAGATCCCCCACGAGAGATTCTTGCTAGGATGCTCACTGCCCATGAAGGAAATCCCTGCTTAAGGCTTCGGCTGCGTGTTCCTTCTGGGATAAGACCCGTCCATTGACTTTTTTTCTCTTTGCCTTTTCTCTCTTCTTTCTTTTTTCTTGAAGGATTTATATCCCATCCGAGAGTATCCCCATGGGGTTCTCTTTGTTGACATCTGAAGAAGAAACGGTAGGATAAGGTTCATTTTTTTCTCTTCTTTCCGCCGTCAGACCCTCGTCGACATCCTTTTTGGATTCTGTAGTTTTGTCTGTACACTTGCACTGGCCTACTTGCAGAGGAAGAGGGTGATTTACTTGTGATTTGAAGAGAATTTCGGGTGTTACTTATTTCATTTCTTCTTCTTCTTTATTATTATTATTATTATTATTATTATTATTATTATTATTATTATTATTATTATTATTATTATTATTAGAGTGCATTGAAGCTATGCATGTATGATTTTTATATTCTTCTATAGTTGATGGTAGTTTTATAGTTTTATTCGTTAACATTGAAAGGTTTATCTCTTTCTGTTTTATTTGAATAAGCACATTTTGTATGCTCAATTTATGGAAAGTCTTATTCCGATCCAGTCTCATTTCAGTGGGATCAAATGCAGATCCTTATATTAGCATATTTATGTAGTTTTTCTCATGAGAGAGAGAGAGAGAGAGAGAGAGAGAGAGAGAGAGAGAGAGAGAGAGAGAGAGAGAGAGAGAGAGAGAGAGAAATTTTTTTTGCTCGATGATGATCTACAAACAAAAAAATCTCATTAGCGTTGTTATTAATGGGAAATTTAAAGCTTTCGAGTTTAAAAGAAGTAATCGTTTGTCTTTTTTTACTAGGCGGAAAAGAAATTGGGTGACAACGAAATGTCTCGCATCAGTGTTTGACATTTAG
>NC_090746.1:34824599-34837099 GCF_036898095.1 Palaemon carinicauda | reverse complement strand
TGCATTTGTGTTTGGATGTATTAAATATCTGATCATTTTTGGCAATTATCTTCTCCTGGGATGGGACCTAATATGGTCGACCGACCACCAACCAAGTAATTTACTACCTAGTTTAAGACTTGCAATTGGGTTTTCAGTAATCTTTTCTAGATTGTCCTGCTTTTACCTCTAAATGGATCACACTTGAGAGATAGAGAGCTATATGCAAGAATTTTTAAAAAGAAAATATTTGAGTAAAATATTAGAACTACAACAGACATTTTACCATGAATCAAAATGACCATCGTATTTATAGAAGATTAAAGTTTAGTATGAAAATGTTCAGACTCATTTACAATGTTTAGGTTTTTATATTGAATCTGAAAGTTGACAGTATTTAATCGGATGCTTTTTAGGATCCTGTAATTGACTATGTTGATAGAATTGGAAATCTCATTTCTAGGTCCCTATGTTTCGTAAGCAGAAAAGGCCGAATTTACAGTAGTTTATCTTCAAGGGCATAACCACCCATTTATATTGAAGCATCCGAAAAAAATATGAAAGGACCATCATATATTGGGTTGAAATATGTTCAGAACAAGAACAAACTGGTTTTAATACCAGTAAGAGTAATGTTGATGAGTAAATGTCATATTTTAATTATCTAATCATTTTGTGAAAAAAAAAAAAAAACATAGGACAATGGATGAAGTCGTAAATTTTCGTTTGCTATATTTTGAATTAAAGTCTCGTTGTGTAATTTTAGCATTTTATAACGAATAATATAAGTTCAGCAATAGAACCTTGAACCCTGTAGCTCGGTTAATACTAACAGTTTCAAGGCTTCATATATTAGTTTCAGCGTTGGCACAATTTTTTAATAAAATATAGTATTCTTTTGTCACATTGTAAATAATTATAAATTCCTGAAACTGCTTGTAAAAAAGATTATCAAATATTAGATAGTCTGTCAAGACACTGTACAGTCTAGTTAGGTAACCTTTGTTCTAATTCTGATTTAGCTATGTATTGTGTACATTTTGCTTGTAAATTGTGCTAAATAGGCTATTCTATTAATTTTAAAACATATTATATGCTGGCTTGGCCATGCATAGCTTTTAACCATACGTAAAAACATCAAAAGATATACTTTTCACGCCTGCACTAAATATAGTTCACTCATTTCTGAATGTAGGCATTCTAGTCTTATTGGACATATCTCTAACTAAATGATCAATACTCCACACTTTAGTACCTACATAGAGCACCTTTTATATAGGAACTCTACTCCACATAATAAATAAACATGCTCGAATGCTAAACTACATGACTACTAGAGAAAGTCATAGACTCATGCTATGACAATGTGGTTAAGCTCAAAGACTACAAATATTTTTGGTGTATCAGGATTAAATTGCTGTGGAAGTATTGAGGAGGATTGACACACTGTTTTGTTTCACTGACATATTCTCAGGTAAATTAAAGCTTCAATCAATTACAATTTTATTGTAATCTTTGCCCTGTATTTCCAGATAGTCTTCACAATTTCAGAAAGATTAAAAGAGAGATATGAGGACCAATAGTAAATAGCATTAACTACAGCGCTGAATCCTTCAAAACAGCTTCAGAAGTTCAAACTTGTTGCGAATGTTTTTATGTTGAACAGACACAAGACTCTCTTCATATTTTAATGTTGTTACGTTACTGTTCTTAAAATATTTTATATTAATTGTTCATTACTTCTCTTGTAGTTTATTTCTTTATATCCTTCCCTCACGGCTATTTTTCCCTGTTAGAACCCTTGGCTTTATAGCATCCTACTTTTCCAACTATGGTCAACAACAACAACAACAACAACAGCAACAGCAACAACAACAATGGC
This sequence comes from Palaemon carinicauda, assembly GCF_036898095.1. Classification (NCBI taxonomy): domain Eukaryota; kingdom Metazoa; phylum Arthropoda; class Malacostraca; order Decapoda; family Palaemonidae; genus Palaemon; species Palaemon carinicauda. Next base: position 34,835,238 of record NC_090746.1, on the reverse strand, counting down.
ACATGGATCAATCTTAGCCAATAATGTATTTGGAAGATAGAATAAGTGAAATGTTCTACAAAGGTACATCTCAAAACTCCCAATAAACTTATGGATTATGTACTGTATATGTTTTGCTAATGTTCACATATTCTACAAGAAAATACATCTGAAAAAAAATGCTAGGCTAAAGTAAAAGAATTGTTAAAGGTTTTTATTCGCATGACCATAATTATAGAAGATGGGGAACAGTATTGTTGGCCATATAGATTGGCATTATACTGGAAATTACAAACCACAGACCTTGGGTTGCGAAAGCTTTTGAATGAGGGGATCAGAACAGTTTGGCGATTACCATGCACTTTAAGTTCTTTCTAATGCAATTGATCCTTGGTATTGAATGGGAGCACAAAAAGATGGAAACAAGTTTTACAGTCATTATAGCTAATGAACATGATTCCGGTAAATACAGGTTTGTGTGGATGTGAAGTTGCACGGTAAAGACAAAACTGTACAAACAATTTGACAAAATAAAGCTGAGCATGTTCTACTTGGATTTGATTGATTATGGTGATTTTTTTGTCATGTACTGTAATAGGGGTTCCATTTGGAAAATTTTGACCTGATCATTGGAATTTTTTATTTGGCAACTTCTTTTGTTTTATCCATTAGAATGTAAAGAAGTATAAGACACAATGAATGGGGGCTGACTAAATTTCTAAATTTAAAACTATTACCAGATTAGTTTACATTATATTCTGAAACCTATTCATTGAAACAAGTAGACGAAGACTGTTCATTATCAACCCCTGTGCCATTCATCAAGATATAAACAACAAATTTTGCGTTACTTTGGCAAAAACTCATTACAAACTACATACCTCGCAATAGTAGTAATTAACATAAATTCAGTTATCCGTTGTGTATGGGGATCTTCGTTATAGAGCGAAATTGGAAAGGGGTCTGGCGATTGACGTGGATGCTCCCACAGATTTTACCTTTGTAGTTTTACTCTTTTCGGAAATAGGTTTTTGATTTGGTAGAAGGGCTGCAATGGGGAACGCTATGCTTTATCAAGCGAATGATCTTGAGCTCATGCAGTGTACATACATCCATATGCACAGATAAACATGCACACACATATATATACATATATATATATATATATATATATATATATACATATATGTATTATATATAATATATATATATATGTATTATATATGATATATATATTTATACATATATATATGTATTATATATGATATATATATTTATACATATATATATGTATTATATATGATATATATATTTATACATATATATATGTATATATATTAGTAGGTAGTAGGTTGGCCAGGACACCAGCTTCCCGTTGAGATACTACTGCTAGAGAGTTATTGGGTCCTTGGACTGACCAGACAGTACTACTTTGGATCCTTCTCTCTGGTTACGGTTCATTTTTCCTTTGCCTACTCATGCTTATTCTTTACATAATCTCACCTGTCCTCATACACCTGACAACACTGATATTACCAACAATACACCTTCATTCAAGGGGTTAACTAATTCACCGTAATTGTTCAGTATCTAATTAACTCGTGGTAAGGGCAGAAGAGAGACTTTATCTATGGTAAGCAGCTATTCTAGGAGAAGGACACTCCAAATTCAAACCGTTGTTCTCTAGTCTAGGGTAGTGCCGTAGCCTCTGTACCATGGTCTTCCACTGTCCTTGGTTAAAGTTCTCATGCCTAAGAGTACACTTGGGCACGCTATTCTATCGTATTTATCTATCTCTTGTTTTGTTAAATTTTTATATTTTATATAGGAAATATTTATTTTGATGTTACTGTTCTTAAAGTATTTCATTTTTGCATGTTTCCTTCCCTTACTGGGCTATTTTCCCTGTTGGAGCCCCTGGGATTATAGCATCTTGCTTTTCCAACTAGAGTTATAGCTTGGCAATTAATAATATTTATACAAATATATATATATATATATATATGTGTGTGAGAGATTTTATCTCTACTACTACTCGTGATTTTCATTCTTTCAAAAGAGGCACAAATACACTTTGATATCGAATTTGCTCTACCATGGAATCTCAGACCCATGTTGGAAATTCTATTAATGATAGTTATAGATATTGCTGCGCAGCCAAGGACTCGAGCCCATGCCCGACAAAAATAAGGATAAACATTAGTCTGTGTGTATATATATATATATATATATATATATATATATATATATATATATATATATATATATATACATATACACACATATATATATATATTTATATATATGTGTGTATATATATATATATATACATATATATATATGTGTATATATATACATATATATATATATAATATATATATATATATATATATATATATATATATATATATTTATATTTATATATGGACACCAGTCACCTATTGAGATACTACCGCTAGAGAGTTATTGGGTCTTTTGATTTGCCAGACAATGCTACATTGGAACATGCTCTCTGCGTACGGCTCATTTTTCCTTTGCTTACTCATACGCCGAGTAATCTGGTCTATTCTTCCAACATTCTTCTCAGTCTGGCAACACTGAGATTTCCAAACAATTTTTCTTCGGTCAAGGGGTTAACTACTCTACTGCAGTTGTTTAGTGGCTACTTTCCTCTTGGTATGGGTAGATGAGACTCTCTAGCTATGGTAAGCAGCTCCTACAGTAAAAGGACAGTCCTAAATCAAATCATTGTTCTCTAGTCCTGGGTAGTTCCATAGCCTCTTTACCATGGTCTTCCACTGTCTTTGGGTGGAGTTCTCATTCTTCAGGGTACAATTGGGCACACTATTCTATCTTATTTCTCCTCCTCTTGTTTTTATAGTTTATATATGAAAGGTCTATTTGAAATTTGTTACTGTTTTTAAAATCTTTCACTTTATTTGTTCATATCTTTTCTTGCAGTTTATTTCTTTGTCTACTTGGTCACTGGGCTTTTTTTCCTGTTGGGGCACTAGTGCTTATAACATTCTGGTTTTCCAATAGGGTTGTGCCTAGCTATATATATATATATATATATATATATATATATATATATATATGTATGTGTGTGTTTGTGTGTGTATTTATGTATGTGGGTGTCTGTGCTCGTACATAATTTAAAACATTAATTTTTAAAGTTGAAGGCTTGCAAGAAAAATTAACAAAATTATAGTTATGACAATGATAATCATAATCATAATAATAATGATAATAATAATAATAATAACAAATAATAATAATGATAAGAATATTATTGTTATTGTTATAGTTATTGTTATTGTCATTAGTAGTAGTAGTATTCATTAGTAGTAGTAGTAGTAGTAGTAGTAGTAATAGTAATCATCATCATAACACAACATATGACTGCTGCACAAGGACGCAGATACTTGGAAGAAAGGAGTCGAAAGAAGGAAAAACAAACCAGGTCACCAGATTTAAGATAAAAGTGGATGGAGATTTGTGGTGATTGAGATGGTGCTGTGGGCGAGATGCTGTGGCGAGAGCGGGGGTAAGAGCTGTGGTGGAGGGGGAAGGGTTAGGTGTGGGAGAGGGAGATATCTGGGGGGGGGGGGGGGGCTGTTGGTTGGTCAGTAAATCATGGGGTTGCGGTGGACCCGGTGGTGGTAGGATCCAGTGGTAGAGGTTTATGTTATATGTGGTGGTGACCAGAGGGGGTCAGGTGTAGGGGGATGTGGGGGGGAGGGGTATATTTGTGTGTGGGATGGTGAGCCTCTGGAGGGGGGTGGGGGAGGGTGAAGGTCTTGCGGTGTTGTAGAAAAATGGCCCCCTGTTTTCAGTTCCCACTCTTTTCAATTTTCCGCTACATAAACTCCCTAGTGGGGAAAAATAACTTGCATTGGGTTTCACTCCAGCCTATCACTAACCTTGACTCTTTTTATTATTTGTGTAGGATTTTTTTTATTATTATAGGGTGCGCTTTCTTTCGGTTTAGTTATTTATTTTACAGTTTCCCAATATGTGAAAATATGGACGTGCATAGAGTTGTACTTTCTGGGTAGGTTGCAATAAAGGATTCTTGCCCCATTTATTACAATCTACTATTATCAGGTATTAAAGCTATTCCTGCTTTTATTCATTTATTAAATGCAAACTTCTGCCTAGTATTACTTACTCCGGGAAACTCAATTACTTTTGTTTCGAAGGAAACGCATTAATTACTCTTTCACTTTGAAATATCATTTTCGCTTTTTGCGTTGTCTCTTCTCCTAATCAAAATATTAACATATAAATTGGCTTGGGATCGGCTTGCGGTCACGGAAAATAGGATCTAAAATAGAGTTGGTTTACAGTTACCCAAAAATATTGCGAAAAACAAAGTAAATGATAAAGGTGAGATTTTTAAGGCAAGACCTTCAAAAATTTGGTTCACAATAAACTGTGTTTTTTTTTTCTAGATACACAAGTGTACACCTCTTTAAAGAAAATTTTTATTTATTTATAGTTTCCGTTGTATAGTCTACACATGATTATGCAATAGTAGATTGATTGATTGATTAGCAGTTGATTGGGCAATGGTAGATAATGTACCCACAGAATATATATACAGTATATATATATATATATATATATATATATATATATATATATATGAATATATATATACATATATATATGAATGAATATATATACATATATATAAATGAATATATATACATATATATATAAATAAATATATATACATATATATATAAATGAATATATATATATATATTATATATATGTATATATATATATATATATATATATATATATATATATATATATATATATGTATATAAATGTATATATGTATATATATTTATATATATATAATATATATATACTTTATATGTATTTATTTATATATATACATGTATATATATATATATATATATATATATATATATATATATATGTATATATATATATATAATAGTAATAATAAAATAATAATAATAAGATAATCGTAATAGTAATAGTAAATAGTGAATAATGAATAATAAATAATAAATAAATGATAAATAGTAAATAATAAATAGTAAGAATTAAGAATTAAGAGACAGTAGATAGTAGATAGTAGACAATTGATAGATGAATGATGATTAACGAATAACGGATAACGTATAGAGAATTGATGGTAAATGATGATAAATGATGAGAAATGATGATGGTAAATGAGAAATGATGATGGTAAATGATGGTAAATGATAAATAATGATAAATGATAAATAATGATAAATGGTAAATAATGATAAATGATAAATAATGATAAATGATAATAAATGATAAATAATAATCTTTATTTCAGCAAAAGCCATATATAGAGTTAAAATAGGGGTACAGTGATCTTACATTTATGACATTAGTAAGAAAGATAAGAAATGCAATATTATCGGTGATACAGTACAAAATCAATTAGCAGGTTGATCCCAGAGTTCTAAGGTCTGGGTAATAAAATCATAGTTAGCATTATCGCTTAATAATAATGATGATAACAGCAGGATTTCCAGACAGCAAAGATATAATATAATAAAACACGTTAACATAACATTATTGGATAATATTCATATATATGTATATATATATATATATATATATATATATATATATATATATATATGTATATATATATGTATATATATATGTATATATATGTGTATATATATATATATATATATATATATATATATATATATATATATATATATATATAAATCATGCAATCTCACTGTAATATTTTCACTTACTATACTAAGGCGGATCCTAATTTTATCAGATTTAGTTTTTGGAAAGTCTTGTTTTGGCATGTCACTGCTGTCAAAATAACATATTCTATTATATGATAGAATATACTGTGGGTGATTTAACGCCAGGTTGCTTTCTGATTGCTGGCGTCCATCATAGTATTACCTGTGAACATGCACTTTTTTACAGTGGTCCTCTTTCCATAACTTATCCTTGAGGAATTTTACATTTGGTTAGGCAGTTATTCATTTGTCATAATTATTTTTTTTCTTAATTCAGATTTGTATTCCGATTCGTTCGTATTTTCCTATCATGTGGTCATATTCTGGTGCCATTTTCCTTTTTCCCGCATTCAATAGAACTAAGTAGATTGGAATTCATTGTAATTCATGGTCTATCCCCGTATCTCTTTTCGAATTAATTTTATTGCAATATTGTTGTGCTGACTTTATTTGATATATAATTACTGTTACTGGTCTTGTTACTGTTACGAATATGCCTCTTCTCTCGAATCCTTTTAGGAATATGCTCCTTCTCTCGAATCCTTTTTACGAATATGCTCCTCTCAAATCCTTTTACGAATATTCCCCTTCTCTCAAATCCTTTTTCGAATATGCCTATTGTCTCAAATCCTTTAACGAACATGCTCCTTCTCTCAAATCCTTTTTCGAACATGCTCCTTCTCTCAAATCCTTTTACGAATATGCCCCTTGTCTCAAATCCTTTTTCGAATATGCCCCTTGTCTCAAATCCTTTAACGAACATGCTCCTTCTCTCAAATCCTTTTACGAATAGGCTCCTTCTCTCAAATCCTTTTACGAATATGCTCCTTCTCTCAAATTCTCTTACAAATATGCTCCTTCTCTCAAATCCTTTTACGATTATTCCCCTTCTCTCAAATCCTTTTTCGAATATGCTCCTTCTCTCAAATCCTTTTACGATTATTCCCCTTCTCTCAAATCCTTTTACGAATATGCCCCTTGTCTCAAATCCTTTTACGAATATGCCCCTTCTCTCAAATCCTTTTACGAATATGCTCCTTCTCTCAAATCCTTTTACAAATATGCTTCTTCTCTCAAATCCTTTTACGATTATTCCCCTTCTCTCAAATCCTTTTACGAATATGCTTCTTCTCTCAAATCCTTTTACGATTATTCCCCTTCTCTCAAATCCTTTTACGAATATGCCCCTTCTCTCAAATCCTTTTACGAATATGCTCCTTCTCTCAAATCCTTTTACAAATATGCTTCTTCTCTCAAATCCTTTTACGATTATTCCCCTTCTCTCAAATCCTTTTACGAATATGCTTCTTCTCTCAAATCCTTTTACGATTATTCCCCTTCTCTCAAATCCTTTTACGAATATGCTTCTTCTCTCAAATCCTTTTACGATTATTCCCCTTCTCTCAAATCCTTTTACGAATATGCCCCTTCTCTCAAATCCTTTTACGAATATGCTCCTTCTCTCAAATCCTTTTTCGAATATGACCCTTCTCTCAAATCCTTTTACGAATATGCTCCTTCTCTCAAATCCTTTTACAAATATGCTCCTTCTCTCAAATCCTTTTACGATTATTCCCCTTCTCTCAAATCCTTTTTCGAATATGCTCCTTCTCTCAAATCCTTTTACGATTATTCCCCTTCTCTCAAATCCTTTTACGAATATGCCCCTTGTCTCAAATCCTTTTACGAATATGCCCCTTCTCTCAAATCCTTTTACGAATATGCTCCTTCTCTCAAATCCTTTTACAAATATGCTTCTTCTCTCAAATCCTTTTACGATTATTCCCCTTCTCTCAAATCCTTTTACGAATATGCTTCTTCTCTCAAATCCTTTTACGATTATTCCCCTTCTCTCAAATCCTTTTACGAATATGCCCCTTCTCTCAAATCCTTTTACGAATATGCTCCTTCTCTCAAATCCTTTTACAAATATGCTTCTTCTCTCAAATCCTTTTACGATTATTCCCCTTCTCTCAAATCCTTTTTCGAATATGCCCCTTGTCTCAAATCCTTTTACGAATATGCCCCTTCTCTCAAATCCTTTTACGAATATGCTCCTTCTCTCAAATCCTTTTACAAATATGCTTCTTCTCTCAAATCCTTTTACGATTATTCCCCTTCTCTCAAATCCTTTTACGAATATGCCCCTTCTCTCAAATCCTTTTACGAATATGCTCCTTCTCTCAAATCCTTTTACAAATATGCTTCTTCTCTCAAATCCTTTTACGATTATTCCCCTTCTCTCAAATCCTTTTACGAATATGCTCCTTCTCTCAAATCCTTTTTCGAATATGCTCCTTCTCTCAAATCCTTTTACGATTATTCCCCTTCTCTCAAATCCTTTTACGAATATGCTCCTTCTCTCAAATCCTTTTTCGAATATGCCCCTTCTCTCAAATCCTTTTACGAATATGCTCCTTCTCTCAAATCCTTTTTCGAATATGCTCCTTCTCTCAAATCCTTTTACGATTATTCCCCTTCTCTCAAATCCTTTTACGAATATGCTCCTTCTCTCAAATCCTTTTACGAATATGCTCCTTCTCTCAAATCCTTTTACGATTATTCCCCTTCTCTCAAATCCTTTTACGAATATGCTCCTTCTCTCAAATCCTTTTTCGAATATGCCCCTTCTCTCAAATCCTTTTACGAATATGCTCCTTCTCTCAAATCCTTTTACAAATATGCTCCTTCTCTCAAATCCTTTTTCGAATATGCCCCTTGTCTCAAATCCTTTTTCGAATATGCCCCTTGTCTCAAATCCTTTTTCGAATATGCCCCTTCTCTCAAATCCTTTTACGAATATGCCCCTTCTCTCAAATCCTTTTACGAATATGCTCCTTCTCTCAAATCCTTTTTCGAATATGCTCCTTCTCTCAAATCCTTTTACGATTATTCCCCTTCTCTCAAATCCTTTTACGAATATGCTCCTTCTCTCAAATCCTTTTTCGAATATGCCCCTTCTCTCAAATCCTTTTTCGAATATGCCCCTTCTCTCAAATCCTTTTACGAATATGCTCCTTCTCTCAAATCCTTTTTCGAATATGCTCCTTCTCTCAAATCCTTTTACGATTATTCCCCTTCTCTCAAATCCTTTTACGAATATGCTCCTTCTCTCAAATCCTTTTTCGAATATGCCCCTTCTCTCAAATCCTTTTTCGAATATGCCCCTTCTCTCAAATCCTTTTTCGAATATGCCCCTTCTCTCAAATCCTTTCACGAATATGCCCCTTCTCTCAAATCCTTTTTCGAATATGCTCCTTCTCTCAAATCCTTTTACAAATATGCTTCTTCTCTCAAATCCTTTTACGATTATTCCCCTTCTCTCAAATCCTTTTACGAATATGCTCCTTCTCTCAAATCCTTTTTCGAATATGCCCCTTCTCTCAAATCCTTTTACGATTATTCCCCTTCTCTCAAATCCTTTTACGAATATGCTCCTTCTCTCAAATCCTTTTTCGAATATGCTCCTTCTCTCAAATCCTTTTACGATTATTCCCCTTCTCTCAAATCCTTTTACGAATATGCTCCTTCTCTCAAATCCTTTTACGAATATGCTCCTTCTCTCAAATCCTTTTACGAATATGCTCCTTCTCTCAAATCCTTTTACGATTATTCCCCTTCTCTCAAATCCTTTTACGAATATGCTCCTTCTCTCAAATCCTTTTTCGAATATGCCCCTTCTCTCAAATCCTTTTACGAATATGCTCCTTCTCTCAAATCCTTTTACAAATATGCTCCTTCTCTCAAATCCTTTTTCGAATATGCCCCTTGTCTCAAATCCTTTTTCGAATATGCCCCTTGTCTCAAATCCTTTTTCGAATATGCCCCTTCTCTCAAATCCTTTTACGAATATGCTCCTTCTCTCAAATCCTTTTACGAATATGCCCCTTGACTCAAATCCTTTTACAAATATGCTCCTTCTCTCAAATCCTTTTACGATTATTCCCCTTCTCTCAAATCCTTTTACGAATATGCTCCTTCTCTCAAATCCTTTTACAAATATGCTCCTTCTCTCAAATCCTTTTTCGAATATGCCCCTTCTCTCAAATCCTTTTTGGAATATGCTCCTTCTCTCAAATCCTTTTTCGAATATGCCCCTTGTCTCAAATCCTTTTTCGAATATGCCCCTTGTCTCAAATCCTTTTTCGAATATGCCCTTTCTCTCAAATCCTTATACGAATATGCTCCTTCTCTCAAATCCTTTTACAAATATGCTCCTTCTCTCAAATCCTTTTTCGAACATGCTCCTTGTCTCAAATCCTTTAACGAACATGCTCCTTCTCTCAAATCCTTTTACAAATATGCTCCTTCTCTCAAATCCTTTTACGATTATTCCCCTTCTCTCAAATCCTTTTACGAATATGCTCCTTCTCTCAAATCCTTTTACAAATATGCTCCTTCTCTCAAATCCTTTTTCGAATATGCCCCTTCTCTCAAATCCTTTTTGGAATATGCTCCTTCTCTCAAATCCTTTTTCGAATATGCCCCTTGTCTCAAATCCTTTTTCGAATATGCCCCTTGTCTCAAATCCTTTTTCGAATATGCCCTTTCTCTCAAATCCTTATACGAATATGCTCCTTCTCTCAAATCCTTTTACAAATATGCTCCTTCTCTCAAATCCTTTTTCGAACATGCTCCTTGTCTCAAATCCTTTAACGAACATGCTCCTTCTCTCAAATCCTTTTACGAATATGCTCCTTCTCTCAAATTCTTTTACAAATATGCTCCTCCTCTCAAATCCTTTTACGAATATGCTCCTTCTCTCAAATTCTTTTACAAATATGCTCCTTCTCTCAAATCCTTTTACGATTATGCTCCTTCTCTCAAATCCTTTTACAAATATGCTCCTTCTCTCAAATCCTTTTTCGAATATG
>NC_090746.1:34814599-34817099 GCF_036898095.1 Palaemon carinicauda | reverse complement strand
GTACATATACCTGTGGAATTCAGATATTTTATACTTAGAATTGAAATCAACCCATCTTCACCATCGTATCTAATTGGTAGGTTTGTAACTTTATCATTCGATTAATGATAAATTTGTCATTGTCTTTTATCTTTCTTTGGGGCTAAGTGGTATGGTCAATTTCATTCAAATATTTCTGGACCAGGGTCTTTGAGTGATTAAAATGAATTTCTGTGGATATATATTCCCAAGATAGAATTCGGTTGATATTTACTTTGATTGAAATCACGAGTGTTAGTGATATATATTCATCATAAAATAACCACGTGTTGCAAACTCACAATCCAGCTATCATGGTGGAGATGGGTTTATTTCAAGTCTATGAACAGATTCCTGAATTCGACAGGAATATGTACGGTGACTTGTCATAAACTTATATCTCTCTTGATGGCTCAGTTGGTAAAGTCCTGGCAGGCGTGGTTTTCGGCTGAATAGGCTGGGGTGCGAATCTCTGCCCGGTCAGAAGCTATTACCATAAAAGGAATTCAAGTGGATACTAATTCCCAAGATAGAATTCGGTATTAAATGCCATTGGGGTTGATATATACGTTGATTGAAATCACGAGTGTTAGTGATGTACATTCATCATAAAATAACCACGTGTTTCAAACTCACAATTCAGCTATCATGGTGGAGATGGGTTTATTTCAAGTCTATGAACATAATCCTGAATTCGACTGGAATATGTACTGTGACTTGTCATAAACTTATCTCTCTCTTGATGGCTCAGTTGGTAGAGTCTTGGCAGGCATGATTTTCGGCTGAATAGACAGGGGTTCGATTCTCTGCCCGGCCAGAAGCTATTACCATAAAATGAATTCCAGTGGATATATATTCCCAAGATAGAATTCAGTATTAAATGCCATTATGGTTGATATTTACATACATATATATATATATATATATATATATATATATATATATATACATATATATATATATATATATATATATATATATATATATATATATATATATATATATATATATGTATGTATATATATATATATATATGTATGTATATATATATATATATATATATATATATATGTATGTATATATATATATATATATATATATATATATATGTATGTATGTATATATATATATATATATATATATATATATATATATATATATATATATATATATTAAAGACAATTGCCCAAGCTGTATCAACTTGGTTCTCATAGTAATCCTGTATTTACATAGTTGTTTTCAGAATCTTCACTGAGCCTTTAGTTAAAGAAACGGTTATCATAAAATTTATTATTACTACAGCATTGTTTCTACAATAATATTTCTTTATCAACTGATTACTGGCGTATGATAGTTTTGCATTCATATTTATATGTAAGTGTTCAGCTAAATTTACGATTATTTAATTCAACTATGACATTTTAAAGACTACAAGATAAGGAAAAAGGGAAAAGGAAAATATTTAAACACTTCCGGGATCCTTTGAAAGTTATAGTGAGGATATTGACTTTCTATATTATTAAATATGTTCACTTGCATACACACACGCACATTAATAGGTGCAGACATGTACATGTGCACCATCACAGAGGCCACGTGTTGAACAGGTCTGCCGGGCAAGACCCGTCTTCTGTCGGGGTCAAGCATTAGTCATGGGCACGTGGCAGCCCTGCAGCAGCATATACCGCTGGTTGTCGGCCGTCTCTGGGATGCTTCATTCTTGCAGGAGAGCTGCATGTAATTTCAAACGTCGAAGTGCGTCCAGTTCTATCACCTGCCACTGTTGTGCGAGTGTAATTAAACTTTAGCCCTTGAATTAGACTCTAGTTGAGTTTTCAATGTTGGCTTTTGGGTAGGGGCGATGCTCGGAGCTTCAACTGTGGTAGCCAATTGTAAATGTCCCTGTCTGGCTTTTTGCCGGACGTGGGTTTGAGACTCGCTTAAGCCTGATAGTTTCTTGAAGTGTCTACAACCTCACGATACTGTGCTGAGTCATCACTAATCATTGTCTGGCCCTCCCTGGTTCTAGGTTTGGTGGAGAGGGGGCTTGGCCGCTGATCATGTGTATATAGAGTCAGTCTCTAGGGCACTGGCATTGTCCCTTTCTTCTGCCAGTCTTGAGTTGCTTTTAAACCTTAAAGCTTTAAGCATGCGTTAGTTACTCTAATTGCGAATGTCCTGGGATCCATTGATTAGTTCTTTCAGGGAGGGTGTATGGTCCAATGATTTCTATGGGTCTTCGTATATCTTCAGTGTGCCGTGGTGGTGTATCCGATGTAGTCTTTTCAGTGAGATTTGCATATAACCTGTGGGCAGGAAGATTCGTAGACAGCGTTTACATACTCTCCCTTTAGCCCTCTGTGGCGATTTTGTTCCTCATCCGCTACTAGTTGCAAATTGATAATTCCACTTTCATTTTTATAAGCCGATCCAGAGTTAAGGAGATATAGGTGGTTAGGTTCTTTTCATAAGCTCTCGTTAT
>NC_090746.1:34802099-34807099 GCF_036898095.1 Palaemon carinicauda | reverse complement strand
TAACTTTGGCACGTTCTACAGAAATTTCTTGTTGATATGCAAAAATATATTTTCGAGTGTAGTCTCATTTTTAACATATGTTGTTGTCTTTGAAAATAACAGATTATTAACATTCCCTCTTAAATGGCAAAACCAACTGACTGTTGGTCAGTAATTGTGATTATTTTCTTAAGGGGCAGGCTTATTAGGTAAATTTTGTACCATACAAGACTGTTATAGATTTCTGGTTATGTTTGCCTAACTTTTATAAAAGCTCAACTTGCTGTTTGATGCTTTTATAAGATTAATTGATTTAAAAAGGAATTCTTATCAGTGAGGTTTAACGGATTTTTATCTTTATCTTCAAAAGACTTCAATGTCATAATTTGCTTAAATTCCATTACTGAATCAAATAGAAATATCACAAAGTGTGGTTGTCTTCACGGTTTCATTGTTATGGATTGATCAACAATTAGTCATAATATACAAAAGCCCTCTCCCTATTAATAAAATTGTTGATAAGAATGATCTCTCTGGGCTCTAAAAAGATTGTAATGATTAGATTAATTAGAACTAAATATTTCTTGAAGAAAGTGCTCAACGGGGATCACCATCATCATGAAATTTTCAGGACCCAACCAGGAACTAGTAATTTTATCTGTAGACTTCTTTGTAGTAGGTTGTAGAGGCACAATTACTTGTGTCTAACCTTCAAAATTTTGAAGTATATTTTTGTGAAGTGTGCCACTGCTGGTGAGATTTCTTTGAAAACAAGAATCGGGTTTTTTTTTTTTATTGTCAATCAACAAAGGTTTCATCTACTACGACGCTGGTTGGGACTTGTTGTACAAAGTTAACAGAAAGTCAGGATTTAAAGGTGCTGCAATATCCTCATTGAAATCAGAATTCATGATTTTTTATGTTCTTTGGTTATGACAAAGGAAGAGAGATAAGATTATATATATGAACTAGTCGTGGATTCCAGGGGCTATTTTCTAATTGAAAAAAAGAGAGAAAGAAATGCTCTTCGTAGGAAGTACCTCACCATTGATAGCTCGAAGTTCCTGCAAAGTCTGTTATTGATTGTAATGCGGAGATGTTTATTATCTGTCAATGCGGTAGTAGCTGTAACATAGCAGAGAATCAATGAACTTTAATCTCTAGCACGATCCACAATGATTATTAATTCTTCCTTTGCTAAATGTCTAGTTTTTTCCTTCTTGTTTGTGCTTTAGGCAGTACGTGCAAAGTTGATAAAAACCTTAATTCGGTCTTACAATTAACTCTTTCCCATTAATCATAAATTTGATTAATACGTTCTATTTTAATTTGATCGTTGTAATCAGTATGCGCAGGATGTACTTGGGAGATACTGTGTTTAAATTCAATCATCTTTGGAGGCTGGTGGTGGAAAACGATCGTAGGTAATTTAAAGTAGTGGTTATGATATTTCATTAAATAAGCTCCAAATTCTGTAGGGGCCATGGTCATGGTCTCTACATGTTCCAAATCCTAGATTTGCCGGTTTTTCTTGTGCGGCAATAGGCCTCTCTTCTTTTGCTGTGGGTGCACCAGTGTTATTTATATCCAGAATTAATCTGATAATACCATATTTAAAAGTAAATAGGATCAACGATTCTTAGAATCCAGAATCCGAACGATTTTGAGCACGTAGGTTGTCAAGTTATGACGATGAAATAAACCGATTGCACATTTAATGATTACCGTGCTGTGAAACATGACTCTTGCCCGATCGAAAGATTAAAAGGTCAGCAAACGCGTAGATTTGAATCCAAGTCCATCGAACGAGAAACTGAGAGAGAGAGAGAGAGAGAGAGAGAGAGAGAGAGAGAGAGAGAGAGAGAGGGGGGGGGAAATTCTCCTCAAAATGTATTTTGGTGTTTTGAAGAGGAAATTATTAACAAAGACTAGAAGAAATATACTCCCTGAAGCCGGTAGGCGGAAGACATTCGGTTCGTTAATGATTCCTCGAAAATTTTATTCAATAAAAGTCTCCATGCCGTTCAAGTTCTTCGTAAAACAAGTGCGATCAATAGAAAAATTTAAGTGCTTGTTGATTTACCTTTAACGTTGGTGGAATGGTAATAAGTAGTGTTTTCAGGAAAAGCGGAGTGGAGTAATCTCTCCACGTTTATGTTCTGAAGAATTGGTAGCTAACGAAGCTTTCACGCGCCATATTTGGTGAAAGATGGTTGATTTGCTGAAACGTGGAACGTAAATCGTATTGGGTCTGCATAATACTTCATTAGGAATGAATGACTGGTATTTATGCTGCTGGAATACAAAAAAAAAAAAAAAGAAAAAAAAACCTAAGTTCTATTCCCCTGCGATCTTATTCAACCGTCAGCATAGTAGCGAAGAATTCTAGACACGTACACACCGTTTGCCACACACAAAAAAAAAAAAAAAAAAAATCCTATCATGGAGTAATTACAACATTACCATAGGACATAAAAAGTAAAAGAGAGTATTCTACCCACCTTTGGATTTCATTTCATGTTTTTCAAGCTTGACTTTATGTTGAAATAACTGTCAATTCAACGGTGAGAATTACTCCTTCATAAGTGAGAAAGAGAAAAAAAGCTGAGTTACAGTACATGTAGATCTACGTTACCAATGTAACGGAAATGTTTTCAACTATACTGTTTATGTAGGCAGAGAGTTTTTCACTTTGCTGCGTTTTCATATGCACTGTCGAATTACGCAAGAATTTCTGAAAACAAACCATCTATTTGTGTATGGAGTTTGTTTCGAATTATTTCATTTTACATTATTACACAAAATTTTATGTTCGGTATTATACTTTTTAAAAAGTTCTTAAATTTGTATAGGCTTCCTATCTTTTATTTTTGTTATCATAAACTCACTTATGACAAAATGACTATTCATGTGTAAAGATAATATACTTTTGTTTTAGTATTATGTTAATAGCTTGTAGTTCATAGTCCATATGTATTAAAGTCACAAGGAAGCGCGTGTACATAGACATACATCGCTCTGTGCTATAAAATTTCTGTAGCACATGAAACCTATCAAGTGGAAATGGTACGTGTGAGAGCAAAATGTTTCTCACCCGCCCAGGCCATTGGATGTAGCAATAACGATGCCGTAATAGCCAAGTAACGACTCAACGATAATTGAAGTAGTCCCCCGTCACGATGACCAGCCCACCGTGACAAAAGAAAACGGGAACATTACAAAAGAAAATGGAAGTCGTGTGTGCCTATATTTCACTGCAATGGGGCATGAATGAAACATTTTGGTACAATGTAATGGATTTTCTCTACTCTTTTGGAAAAGCCTGTCTTTTCAATTTTTTCCTTTTTTATCTATGAAGAAGAAATCTTTTTTTCGTGGTTGTAAACATTAATGCCAAAAAGTCTAGGTTTTATGTGTCTGTCTAGTAACTGTAGTTTACTACATAGGCCGTCACAATCTTCGCCAAGCACGGCCGATGGTTGAGGTAATTATACTGAAAGTGAGTTAAAGCATATGACACGAATGATTGGTCCCTTGTAACACGAGTGGGAAACGGGAGGGAAAGAATTGGTGGGGCTGGGGATAGTTTATGGGGGTGGCCGAGGCATTGAGGGCGAAGGAGGGGAAGACAAAGGAAACGATAGATGGAGTGGATGGAATAAAAGTGGGTGCTGGTGATCGGAGAGAATGAGAGGAGGAGAGAGACGTGATGGGAAATGGTGTATGCTAAGGGAATACTGATATGTTTTGATGGGAAAAGTTGGTGCGTTGTAATCGTAACATGAAGCTTAATTTGTAGGTTTATCGATATCCGAATTGAACCGTCTGGATTCATTCCGAATCGGAAAATGGGTTATTGAATTAGCGAAGCTGGAAAATAATCTCTATTTGGAGGAAATGGATTTTAGTTTGAGGGTAATAATTTATGGGAATAGAGATTTAATATGGGAAAATGGTAGCAAAAGTGATAAGGCAATGCCGCATGTGTCATGTTACTCCTGAGTTGGAAGTGGGGAAAAGTTGTAGTGATAAAACATCTGTATTTGATACCCTCTTGAAGCTAGATATTCAGTTTTCAGTTTTTTATTTGCTTTCGCGAAGCTTAAATTAAACGGAAACTATTATCTTAAAGGAGAATATTAGTTTAGGCCTGTTTTATTCCACGTTTTTTTAAAGATTAGTGAAAATTTGGAAGGTATATTTGGAAGAAAGTTCTATAAATTTTTACTTTTCGCATATCTTTAAACGTTCGTAATTTCTATAGGCCTACTTTATCTGCATTGTTTAAACTGCAATTACCCTGTACATTTACCCGGCTGTCTGATGAACACCAGCCAGATTAATCTACATACCCAAAGATCTTATTTTGCATATAATGCATTCACATTCACGCGCACTGGAAAAGTAATTTTACCAGTGTACCGCACTGTGAACGCCACAAATAAGAGGAAAGTGGACGAGGTATTAGGGGAAGAGGACAAAGCCGTCAATAACAGCCTGAGGAATGAAAAGCGAACGATTGGAAAAGGTAAATATGGAAGACATGAACTCTTTTGAAAATTTGCTAGATATTTCGCGTTATGAAGTTCGAATACTCCATGTTTGTGATTTATTTAGATTTGGATGGCCTCTACTTTAGGGGCATACGTTTTGACCGAGTGATGGACTCGCATTTGGACTTGATCTCTCCTTTTCTCTTGTTACCATAGCTGCGACCCACAACGGTCGACTGAAAATCTGGTACATATTTCAGTGGTAACAATGGATAAGCGGATAGCGACCATGTCAACTTTTCACATCCGATGTTAGAATCAGACGCTAGTCCACTATTTCTGTGCAAAGAGCGTTTCTTCCTAGGGAGAGAAAATGAGTTGAAGAGGATTTTGTAGGTTTAATGGAATATCCTACACGTTAGAATTAACAAAGAACTGCATTACAACTCGGCACTAAAGATAAAGTTACAAGGTGCCAGAAAGGCAGGAAACCTTTAATGGGAAAAATCAAATAAAAAATATAAGGCA
>NC_090746.1:34742099-34792099 GCF_036898095.1 Palaemon carinicauda | reverse complement strand
GAGAATATTCCGCAACTCCCAGACGGCAATATACAGTATATGAACACTGAATATCCAAAGGTCTCTTACGTTACACTCAAAACAAAACTGGGTGATTATTTATGTGAACTATTCTAAACGAACCTTTTATTCCGGCTCTTAGTCAGGGAATACGAGCAAAGCACTGAGAAAAAATATTGGTGAATGGAATAATACATTCTTTACAAAAATAAATATATTCTATGAAAGTTACAACACTAGTTCAAGGAATTATCACGAAAAATAAATCACTTGAAATATATCTGAACTAAACCTTAGACTAGGATAAAAGAAAGACACTGAAAAAAATTATGCAATCACTTGTTTCAATGGAAATTAATTTATAAAATTATTGATTTTGATGATTAATGAAAAGAGTTAACACTTTAACAATCTAATGAACATACAATAATGAAATTTACATATATGTAACTGTTATACTTACGTCTTTTGGTTCACATGAGGTTACAGGACTGTTAAGCAAAAATTTTAATGCCCTTCACTGTTTAACCTAAATCTCACAGTGCCAGTCACAAGACTTTAAATGTTCTTACTTTAACACATTAACCACTACAATTGAATTAACATCCAATAATTTCACCAACGTTTGAACAACACTATACACAATATACGTTGGATAAAAATAACCTATTTATGTTTGAGAGGACATACACTTGAGAGGAGAGTGGGCAGGTGAACTTTGGCTCTTTCAAAGGGGTAGGCTGGATCTCTTTTGCTGCTTATGCATTCTTGGGGGCTATATACAATGACTTAATTATTCCAGAACCTTCCAGTTCGGCCTACTGGAAAGGGGGGGGGGGGGCCTCATGGTCTAGTGGCGTAAAGTTGCTCACTTACCTCTCGTGGCAATAAAAAGAAGAGTAAATCTAATTCGAGAATTTTCATGCACTTTCTAACCACGTGGAAACATAAAATTGGCGTAATCCCTTGTGTCTGTAATACAGCATACCTAAACGAGATTACATAAGACTTGTAACAAAACTACAAGAAATAAAAAGTTAATTCTTAAAAATAACATACATTTACATATACTGAATTGAAAGAAAATACAATTAAATGAATGACGAAAGTCTTGTGTAATTTACATACATTAATTAAAGCTACATGAGTGGAACTCGCCTTACGAGCTGGCTCAACATCTCTTAAATACACAAATGAAATACGTGAATAAAATATCTACTCATATACTAGACCAGCTTTGTAAGAATTTATATATATATATATATATATATATATAAATATTTATATAGTATGTATATATACAGTGTTTAAATATAGTGTATATAATATTGTTTGTATTTTTTCAGAAACCATTACCCCTGACAGATGGTGGCGCCATACAAAAAAAAAATATTTTACTGCCACATTCCTTCTTTGATAGCTAAATCGGGGATGAGCCTCCTGTACAGCAAAACCTCCATAACCAACATACACAAACAGTATATGGGAGCTTAGATTTTTTTACACCCAGCATATACAAATAAACAAGGAATTTAATATGTACATCATTGAGAATATATCAAGAGAGGCGTGGAAAGAAAATGACCAGCATTTGATCAGTTGTTTAAATAAGGCTACCTTTTATTACGCCCTGACTAATGAGCTACATGCACACAGCCTGAGCGTCAGTTTAGTTTGCAAATACCATATCTGTCAGGCCATTGGAAATTGGAAAGATCTCCAACACCCGTTGAAATGTTTTTACTGATGCATTAACAGCGTACCGACAAGCCATTTAATTTTCAATTCGTTCTGTTTTATGGGGCACTCCTATGCTGGTTTTGGTTTGAATACTTTAGTTCGTGAATTCGGATTATGGGGAATACGAGCGAGTCTGTGTTTTGGTCAGCATGGGCCATTATGAAAACGTATTGGAATTCTGTTTGGTTTACTCGTGTTTCATCTCATTCTTTTTGTTAGATATGAGAAGTTATAGTTTTTTATTATTTATTTGCTGACTATGAATCAGCGAAGGATCTTTATTCTTAGTGAAAGTTGTTGGATTGGTAGAATTCCTTTAATGTAGGTTGGCCAGGGCACCAGCCATCCGTTGAGATACTACCGCTAGAGAGTTATGGGGTCCATTGACTGGCCAGGCAGTACTACATTGGGTCCTTCTCTCTGGTTACGGTTCCTTCCCTTTGCCTACACATACACCGAATAGTCTGGCCTATTCTTTTCAGATTCTCCTCTATCCTCATACACTTGACAACACTGAGATTACCAAACAATTCTTCATTCAAGGGGTTAACTACTGCACTGTAATTGTTCAGTGGCCACTTTCCTCTTGGTAAGGGTAGAAGAGACTATGGTAAGCAGCTCTTCTAGGAGAAGGGCACTCCAAAATCAAACCATTGTTCTCTAGTCCTGGGTAATGTCATAGCCTCTGTACCATGGTGTTCCACACTCTTGGAATATAGTTCTCTTGCTTGAGGGTACACTCGGGCACACTCGTCTATCTAATTTCTCTTCCTCTTGTTTTGTTAAAGTACTTATAGTTTATATAGGAAATATTTATTTTAATATTTTCACTGTTGTTAAAATATTTAATGTTTCCTTGTTTCCTTTCCTTACTGGGCTATTTTCCCTGTTGGGGCCCCTGGGCTTATAGTATCTTGCTTTTCTAACTAGGGTTGTAGCTTAGCAATTATTAATAATAATAATGATAATAATAATAATAATAATAATAATAATGGTTGTTAAACAGAGTATTTCAGTTTAAAGTTAGGGCATTAATGAAGGAAAAGAAAATTTCTGCTCATATTTTTAGGAGTCATGAGCGATGCCGATCCCTTATTTTGTTCATGTATCCATTTTGTATTTTTACTATGCATTTTTTTGTCTTGCTGTAAACGGAGAAGGCTATTTATGGTTTATTTAATTTTTTATGTAACGAGCATTTAAAGGAGATCTTTTAACATCGTGTACCAATTTAAAAGGGTTTTCAGGAAACTTAAATTCAATAAGCTACAACATTTTACAAATGTTGTTCATATATGTTCAAGAAAAAGCAGGGTAACACTATTCTTTGATTAGTATAGGATTTGACTTTATCAGGCTATTCACTTTTATATTTATATTTGTATCATGGAATTAAGTTTGTGCCTAAAGAGCTATTGCTTTTCAAAATTGAAGGATATTCCCAATCAGTGTTCTGGATTTGTTGAAATAATTAACTTACACACTAAAAATAATGACGATGGGAAATAAGTTTAGAATACGAAGATCGGGTGGAGAATTAGAAAGGCAAGTTTTTCTTGTATAGTTTATTACTTGATAACTTTTTGTATAAAAGTTTGATATCTTGTAGTCAAGCTCATAAATCAGTCTTATGTGAGTATAGATATCTAGGAATTTATTTACGATATATTTTTAGAGCAAATGATCAAGATTTGATATAAATTTTTTTATGAGTTATAGAAATATAGATACTAAACTTGCATAAGTCTATAGGGGATTTTGGAAGTCAGAATAATAATTTAGAGCTTGATCTAATATATCCGGGTTTTCCTTAACTAAAGTCTTGATCTTCTTGATGAGTTACGGCGATATGTCTTAGTACATTGTTTCACAGCTCGCACGTCAAACTAATTTATCGGTTACTAGCCCCCCCCCCCCTCCCCCTTACTATATCAGCAAATGATCTAGCTGGTACATCAGTCACCGGCATCTTGTTGATGATATCTGATGGTAGGAAGTTCCAATCTTTAACAGTACTTGGATATAGCCGAAACTTCATGATACTGCTTTTGCTGGTAGCCTCAGAAATTGATGATTGTGTATGATCTTTCTAATTCTTTATAGTCTTTCTAGTTGGTCTGTTGGTAATACGGCTTAATGGTGTAGCCTTTACAACAAACGTAACTGTTCTTCTTTCTTTTAATGATGGTAATTGCAGTCGTCGGCGTACCAAAATTCTTATGTTCAGTATATGAAGCTAAATATGACATAGAAAGTACAAAAGAAAAAAAATACCATTAAAGTGTACGTGAATAAAATCTTTGGATAGCTTTCCGTGAATTGTATGACATAGCGAGTATAAATGAATTAAGGTCAAAAGGAAAATAGAATAAATTGGATTGATAATTTCTTGTTAATAAGCTCTTAACCTTTTCTGACATCGATCTGGTATGTTGCCCTGTCAGAAACCGCTTTGCACTACGTCTTTTTATGCAATATACTCATCCGTGTTATTTAATGAATATAAAGACTGTTTAGCTGTAACACCCAAACTGCTAATTTTATTTCATTCCTTTCAAGTTATTTTTTGTTATATTTTATGTGAAAATTTATCTTTTTGCTTTCAACCCGTTTTCCTTTATACAGAATTTTAAGATTTATTTCCAAAATGCGAAATTCAATGCATTTTTTTTTCTTTAATAGCTATGCTTAGAATGTATTAGAAGTCAGCGTTTTGGAACTATTTGTATATCAACAGGTTAACCAGATTGCGTAAAAATATTGCTATTGTGGAACTATCCGAGCAACGTCCTGACGGAGAAAGATTTGCCGATAATCTACCGTGAAAACCTTTCTTGTAATTTTTCATTTGGACCTATTTCTAACTTGAGTAGTGATATGTCGTGTCTTGAAATAATGGAAAGGTTCCTCATATTATTATTATTATTATTATTATTATTATTATTATTATTATTATTATTATTATTATTATTATTATTATTATTATTATTATTATTAGCTAAGCTACAATTCTAGTTGGAAAAGCAGGAAGCTATAAACGCAAGGGTTCCAACGGGGAAAAATACCCCATTGAGGAAAGGAAATAAAGAAATAAATAAACTACAAGAGAAGTATTGAACAATTAACATAAACTATTTTAAGAACAGTACCAACATTAAAATGAATCTTTCATGTGTAAACTAAAAAGAGAGATAATGGTATCTATGACATTCCACATGACCTACGTTTGTTTTCCCGTCATGTCCAACTGGCCCACTAGACCGGTTTGATTTTGGCTTGTCTCCCAGAGGCAACTTGTGTGTACCATAGAAAGGTTCTGTTCCCGTCTGACGGGATAAAGGGCATTTGTCTCATCGGCTCGTGAATGATTACTGTGTCACCATTGATTTGTATCTGACTTGTTCCCAGACTTTTATTTATGATTTTCCTACGAACTGGTAACCATAATTGATTTCTCCATGTTTGAGAGGGTTGGTTAATCCCTTTTCAGGGTCTCTGACGATTAATAGGAATAGAATAGTGATGTATTGGTCTAATTGTTCATGTAGGTATGGTCTGATATCCATGTAAGGAGTGATATTTAGATTAAGTAGAATTTTCCTTTTTAATTCAAATATTTCATATATGTCCTCTTGATATTCTATGATTTTAGATTATATTTTTTACTTGTTTTTCTTACTCGGCGAATGCCCCTGTACCGTTTTGATACCGAATAGTTAGATTTTTTTTCTAGTTAGTTTTAGTTTCTTGGTTCCAACATTGATTATACGAAAACTGAGATAATGTGTGTCTTTTGTAAGAGTATCCAATCCTTCATGTGTACAATATTACTCAACTTTACTCGAAATATCTTTATAACATGAAGAATATGCCATGAATTTAAGTTGTCATTCAAATTTCATGGGATTGTATATTATTATTATTATTATTATTATTATTATTATTATTATTATTATTATTTGCTAAGCTACATCCCTAGTTGGAAAAGCAGGATGCTATAAGCCCAAGGGCGCCAACTGGGAAAATAGCTCAGTGAGGAAAGGAAATAAGGAAATATGCTACGAGAGAAGTTTAAGAATGATAACATCAGATTTAAATATATATATATATATATATATATATATATATAAACTACAGTATATATATATATATATATATATATATATATATATATATATATATGTATATATATATATGTATATATGTGTATATATATAATATATATGTATGTATAATATATATATATATATATATATATATATATTATATATATATACATATATATATATTATATATATATATATATATATATATATATATATATGTATATATATATGTATATATATATATATATATATTGTTATTGTATATATATATATATATGTATATATATATATATATATACACATACACGTATGCATGTATGTAGAGTTTGTATACTTTCATATATGTATATATTTTGGCACTGTAATTCTATATCAAGAATAGATCTTTTATATAGGCATAGTGTGTGATGTTTGTCAATTTATAAC
Source organism: Palaemon carinicauda (assembly GCF_036898095.1). Taxonomy (NCBI): domain Eukaryota; kingdom Metazoa; phylum Arthropoda; class Malacostraca; order Decapoda; family Palaemonidae; genus Palaemon; species Palaemon carinicauda. Next base: position 34,785,827 of record NC_090746.1, on the reverse strand, counting down.
GGACATACTCTGTTAAGAAGCCAGCCACATTAGGCTCCTATGCCTATACTAGAATTCCCTACCGGTCTCGCCAGCATCCACCGGAATCGATTGTTCTAATCACTTATAAGAAATTCCTAACAACTATCGATACTGATCCAATCAGTCTCCGTATTCCAAAAGTAAACGTTGGTTACCGAATACCTTACAGGGAATTGCGCTTTAGGTGCCTGTGTATGAGGACGGGGGAAGTTGCTGGTGAGGGAAATGTGTTATCGTTAATCTATCTGTTGTATATGTTTTACGAAAAAGCTTTTTGCAGCATGGCTTGTGTTCAGGATTGGGAAAACGAAGTTGGTCGTGGATACCCGTATCTACAGCAAGCTAAAGCGGAAGCAATCATGGGGAACCTATATGGAGAGAGAGAGAGAGAGAGAGAGAGAGAGAGAGAGAGAGAGAGAAGAGAGAGAGAGAGAGAGAGAGAGAGAGAGAGAGAGAGAGGTGGGGCAGGAGGGATTGTGGAAGGGATATAGGTGGGTTTTAGCGTTGTATAATATGCAACAAGTAATGTACTGCTGCCTGGTCGCTTTGCCTTTACTAAAGGGGTAAGCACGAAGAGCTCTTGCTAAAACTCTCTCTCTCTCTCTCTCTCTCTCTCTCTCTCTCTCTCTCTCTCTCTCTCTCTCTCTCTCTCTCTCAGCTGCCAATAAAAGCTTTTACCCTGGGTTATTGCCTATCAGGTTATATGTTTGTCCCTATGTCTTCTGTCTATCGTTAAATTGACCAGTTTCCATTTGATGGCCTTTGTACAAAGCCTATTATATTTCCCTGCGATACTATAAGTAAGATGGTATTGTCTTTCAGCCTGTAATCTTTGGATTTGGAGTTTTCTAAAGCTTTCTTTCTTCATGTCTGTATATAAGAGAAATTAGTTTAATGCACATAACAGAAGATTTTGAAAATAGATGTAATTTGCTTAGAACAAAGGAATACGTTTTATTAATGTCGTGTGATTTTTTTATGATGAATGTACATAGGCCCTTATGCTCTCTCTCTCTCTCTCTCTCTCTCTCTCTCTCTCTCTCTCTCTCTCTCTCTCTCTCTCTCTCTCTCTCTCTCTCTCACACTTGCAATCCACATTTTATTAAGAAAAAAATAGCTAAGAAACAAAAGGTGCATGTGGCTTACAGTGTGTTATGCATTGCATCTTACGGAATTTGTGTATGCAATCCAATTCAATTTTATAGATCAGGCTCACTCTTCACTTGCATATGCTCTCAAACTTACAAGAATACCTGTTCATTTCTTTGCATTTTTTCATTATTCCTGTATGTATGTATGTATATATATGTATATATTTATATGTATATATATGTAGATCTATGTATATATATGGATATATATTTGTATATTGTATATATATTCATACATATATATTATATATATTTATATATATCATATATATACATATATATATATATATATATATACATATATATATATATATATATATATATATATATATATATATATATATATAGAGATATCATTCAAGCTTGGGTGTTGCAAACAACTAAGTCACGGTGATATTCCAATATTCTCCGTGGTATAACCTACCATGGTGGAGTATACCTTATTGGAATTTACCTATGGTGGATTTTTCTGTGGTGGAATTTACCGGTCACCGAATTTTACAGTATATGTAATTTCAGGTGATTTGATTTCCAAATTTTGCTTAACCTATTCATTGTCTGATTTACTTTTTTTTCAATCTTTCATAAAACTCCAATTCTATAGACCTTGTATTAGAGATCATAGTTCCTAAATATTTAAATGATCCTACCTCATTAATCCTTTCTCTTTCCAATGATATTTCATCTTCCATTGCATATTCCAGTCTCACCATCTCTTTCTTTCTTCCATTTATCTTAGGCCCGACCTCCTATGATATTTCTTATCTCTTTCTTTCTTCCATTTATCTTGAGCCCGACCTCCTATGATATTTCTTGCATTCTGGTAAGCAAGCATTACAAATCCTGTGGTATTCTGCTGATAAGGACAGCGTTATGAGCATACTCTAGGTCAACTAATTTCCTGTTACCAATCCAGTCCAATTCTTTTCTACCATCTCTGACTGTTCTACGCATTACAAAATCCATGGGGGAAGAATTACAAGCCAAGCTTTCAATTTAAAACAAATGGTGTTTGTAATTTTTTAATACTGCAGGCAAGGAAGTCCAGTTTTGTTGGATTCCAGCTCAAGTGGGGGTGTCTGGGAATGAAGAGGCGGATAAACTAGCAAAAGAGGCATGAGAGAAATTACTTAGTGGAAGATATCCACTTCCGTCTTACGACTTTTAACCTCATATCAAAAGACCTCTTTGTGATATTTGGCAACATTATTTGAATTATGTAGATCAGATAAAGATGAAGGAGATCTTTATTGCCATACCTCCATGGAAATATGATTATATGCAAAGAAAGTGGGACACTCCCCTCTGTCGAATAAGAATTGAGCACACTCGTTTAAAACATAACGTGTTCTTGAAATCTGGCAGGTGCCAACCATTCTGTGATGATTGATTGGTTCCCCTGACTGTTAGCGATTTGCTGATAAATGACCCAATGTTGGGGTTATCAGGGAACAATTCCTCTGTGGGCTACATCCTCACTAAGATCTTGAAGTTGTGTATGATTTTAGTGACCTTCTTACTTGTTTTTGAAAGGTAGATAAAATCATAAATGTTTTTATTATCAAGCCATTTATTTTCATTTATTTTTAATTAATACTTCTTAATTGATGATAATCACATCTGCAACGATGACCATTAATGTTATGATTCCAGATAATTGAGTCATTCATTTCAATTATTTTCAACTCGCGCACCCTTTGAAGAAGTCTACTATTCATGCTAGTATAGGCTAACCTTCTGTAGCTCTATCAAATGTTTTTAACGCTTTTCTATCATGTTAGGAAAAAAATTGACTGAATGAATTTGCTTTTTTTTATTCTCAAAATTTATGGTTTAAGATTAATTTTGTAATTACAAACATTTTGCAGTAAATCTTTAAATAAGAATGTCTCTCAACTGCAAATTATAACCATAAAATGTTTTATTTACACGCACATGTGCGCAACTGCACATAAAAAGGAAATGGGAGCACGATTATTATAGACTTAATTTTAATGCTCATTTTATTCTAATGTAGTTTGTTTGTTTATTTCTGACTTTGTTATTAAAATGAAAAGAAAATGATTGTTGAGATTTTTGGGCAAAGGGAAATAATATTGAGGTGGGTTCTCTATTTTAATTTTTAACTTTTTTAAGAGGCACAGGTTTTATAGATAAGATTTAAAATTATATATATCATAGATTTTTACCTCAAAATTTATTCTTTTATCCCTTATATCTACTATAATTTTATTTTATTGAATTTTTAGTATTAATATAGATATTTATTATTTCCGAATATAATATGGTCAGCTCTGTAATAGTCGTTCTAGACTCGTTGGGCTGGAAGATCTCCTTTTAACAATAATAATAATAATAATAATGATGATGATGATGATGATGATTAAAAGAAATAATAATCATCATCATCATCATCATCATCATCATCATCATCTGTAGTCATTAAATGCGGCCCGAATTCCAAAACGCACCAGACCTCACACATTATTTCCTCCATTCTTTATTTATAGTATTTTCTCTCGATCATATAAACAAATCGCAGTAGGCTAAGTAAGAACCGAAACTTTATTATTTCGAGTTCTCTGAAATAGTGAAAAGTACTTTTAATGTCACAATTTAAGCGCATGTATTATGAACGCAGCGCTACTCATGTATTTCAACTTATCCGTGCATCAAGTAGTGACATCATCAATTTCCAAAATCAATTCCCAAATGTCCCATCAGATAAATTTTCAGCAGACGACGCTGTGGGACCTTGTTATGCATTTTTCAGTTAAAGGTATATCTTTTCAAATAGCGAATTATTCTTCTAGATTTTGTTTTCTCATACATTATGAAATATGATCAGTTTAGATTTTCATTTTCATAAAAGCAATGTTCTTAGCTAGAAAATCTGTCCTTGGGGCATCTAATATATGTGTAATCATTGGTGAACATTGATCATATACTTCATAAATATAAGTTTCGTGTGATTTTGATATGGAAAATTTAAATCTTATCAGGAAAAATTTGAGGTAGCTTCACGTATTTTTTCTTATACTGTTTCATGAAAAAGCAACTGAATATAAGAAAGTTTATTATTTAGATTGCGCAATATGAAGAAAAAAACTTTTTATTCTGTATTTCCTCTTGTGCTGTACTCACACACAAGTATAAATATATGAACAAAGGATATGTACATGTGCTCAGAAAAGGAACAAATGTTTGTAACTTCGTAATTAAATAATCTAATTTTTGATAAAATCTCGGACGGACGCAATTATGTAGGTTTGTATACAATTTTTGACATTTTTAAAGGATTCTACATATCTGTTAATTTCAGTCAAGTCAAAATTAGTTTTTGTGAACTTTCGTGTAATGTAATTTAATGTTCAGTTCATGTTCTATGTTACTGGTATTTAGAATATTAAAACTCTTCAAGCAGCAGAATTGTAATAGAATTTTCCCTGTATATTATGTCAGGTGAGTCTTTGTCGTTTCAAAGTTGTATAATGGGTTTTGCTGTTACCAGCACCAACGACATCTGGATTCGCCTGCAAAGTTTTTAACTGCTTGTACTTGTTTTTTTTTATGCTAAGTGGTATCTTGGGGACATTATGTTTGGTCGGGTCGCGGTTTATTGTTCAAAGCAGAACAACGTTGCTTTCGGAAGAGTAGATCTGAATAAAGGCCTTTCCTTTCGATAGTTTTCTTGTTTTGAATTTTTTTATTCCTATGTTAAGTGGTTAATGGTTTGAATATCGAAATATTGTATTTTTAGGTATTTCTCTCTCTCTCTCTCTTTCTCATCGGTACGCTGCTTTTCATCGAAAGGGGATGTGGCGTCCTCTGGTAATAAGCAAGACTATTGTCATATTCATCCTCAAACTTCTGAATAAAAAACTGAAACTATAACAAACCTTTTAAGAACAACTTCATACAGCTACAGTATTTCAATCCTCATTGGCTGTACTGTTCTGTTCCCTTCTATGTTTCTCTTGTTTTTGCTTTTATTGCGTCTGAAGATGTTTCGGTTTCAGAACTTCTGCCATAAATGTCAAACACTGAAGTGTTTAAGTCCCTCTTCATCTCAGCCAACTCCCCAGTAGTGCAATTAATTGCTCCTACTTATTCACCCGTATTCTTTTACTTGCTTAAACGCTGTAAAAACTATATTTTGACTAAGCGAAATATTTCACTAGATTTATTCTATTGCGAACTATTTGACTAAATGCGTTCTTGTATATTTCAACCTTCGTTACTCTGCACACATCTTCAATTTTATATTTCTTTAGTTGGCCACCACGCTTCACTTTTATGAAAAATAGTTGCCTTGACAATTCTTTAATATACGCAATAAATTTATCGTAGACCAACTTCTATTTCACAAATTTAAATCCCTTCCTGTATTTTTGTTATTTACTATATAACTCATTCTCCAAGCCTTTATAACATTACTCATATATTTATTTTTGTTTAGATGTCGCTAATTCATTCCTTGATTTAAATTCCTGCAGCCTTACATTTATCTCATAGGTAAGGTGCTTCATCTAATGTTTTCATTTCTCGGTAGAACTAAACCAAAACCTTTTTTTTTTCTTTAATCATATCCAAGTCATCTCTATATTTTATTAGTAAGGTTTCAGAGAAGACGATTCATGATAACATAAATGTGTGCAAGGCTTGAAATGGATGGGGTTAATTGTAGAAAAAATCAAGGGGAAAAATTGCATATTTTTTTTTAGAACCCGGTGAAAGTTTGTTGGAAAACGGTAACATTTGACATTAGGTAGTACATGTAATAATACACAGGCACGCACACACACAAACTCCCCTCCCCTAATAAAGTTAAAATCAGGGAATTGAAGACATTTAATGCCAATTCACTACCCTATTATGGTATATTATGTCTACTTGGTATGTATGCATATACGATCCATAACTATTTTCGTCAACCTTTCTTAACTTCCACAGACCTGACTAAGAAATCTAACCTGTCTGAAAAAAGATTGAATCCTAGCAAATATCGGTTTGCAATTACTACATAAAAAGTATTGTAACTATTTGTATCCCGCATAGTAAGGTTGAAGTACCAGTGCCAGAGGAAGACAGACATATAGAGAAACGACTGAAGGAAATATACACTCAACTGTTTGGTAACAACATAACATTGGCTTAGATAAAATTTTATGGATTGGTTTGGTTTGGATCTTTTAGTATTATATTCAGTGCTAAATAGTATCATATCTTCTCGGTTTTGGAGTGGGCCTGAAAAAGAGTACGATGTTCTTTAGACATATTGATGATATCAATTTGATTTAATGTTGGCTCAGTAGGCCTCGTAAATTCCAGTACACATCAAGCTAAGGAAACATCTGGCAGATAATATCCCTGTATGATAAATGTAGCGTAAACCGAGTGACAGAGTAATTCTGTAGGCTGTGTACTACGGTTGAATAAAAACACTGTATAGTCTTATAGTTATGAATATAAAATGTCATTTTTATTATTGTATCGTTGCTGTATTCTATAATTTTTAGATGCCGTGGTGTGTGCAGAAACTCAGTAAGGTAACTGTTATCAACTTTTGTTACCGCAAGACTTTGGTAATATTTTGAAACCCCGGTTTTGCATACTTTGACACTAGGCACACTGCCAATGCTTTTATCATTATTTTTAAATGTATTGGATTTGTAGAATCAATGTTATTAATGATCAGTGTTTTGAATGTCTTTCACAGTGAGTCCTTTTGTGTTTCTGCCTTTCAAAGCATCAGTTAGGGACTAATAGTATGTTATCTATTGCTGTTGGGGATGTGTAGCTGTTTAATAGCCCTGCCATTGTTCCTTTACGCTAGTTTGGAAACATTGTTATTCGTTATGTGAATGATGCCATTAGTTTAATGGTGCTGGTGCTATATATATTGTGGCTTCGACACAATCCTATTCGCTATTTTTGAATGGGTAGATAACAGATCTATCGTTTCTTTTGCTCTTGATTGTACAGTTATTGTCTACGTGACCGCTGTGCTCTTCTTTTGTATGCAATGCCATTTGATGGTTCAGTATTTCCTTATTCAAATGTGATGATGGTTTTGCAAAATATATATCTGATGTGTATTTCATTCGATAAAGTTTATTTTTTGTGGTTTGCGGATAAAACAACCTTTGGACCGCTTTTGAACAATAATTAGAGTACATATTGCAATATATATATATATATATATATATATATGTATATATATATATATATATATATATATATATATATATATACTGTATGTATATATATATATATATATATATATATATATATATATATATATATATATATATATATATATATACATGTATTTTTTCCTCACGTCGGTCTTTTAGAGTTTTTTTTTTTTTTTTTTTTTTTTTTTTTAAAGGATTTCAAGTATGTATTTTTGTGAATGTTATTGGTGTGAACTGTTATTGCGGGGTGCCGTTTTGCATTACATATAAAGATCAGTGTTTCGGAAGCGGATTTACTTCGTAACGCAAATATTTTTTTTTTTTTTTTTTTTTTTTTTTTTTTTTTAGTTTTATCGTATTTTGAAAATAGATAACTGACATAAGGTAATATACTTGGATGAAATGAGGAAATTGCTTTCAAGGACGAGTTAAGTACACTCACTGTTGTGGTGGCCTATTGGAAATGTCCCTGTCTGGCGTTCTGCTGGCCGGTAGATCATCAGCAGCCATTGTCTGACCCGCCCTGGTCTTGGGCGCTGTTCATATGCATATATGGTTAGTCTCTAGGGCATTGCCCTGCTAGGGCATCGCCAGTGTCACTTGGCTGTGCCAGTCATAAGTGACCTTTAAACTAACCTAACGAAATTATCTAGAGATGAGGAACCTAAATAAAGAAGTCTGAGATTAAATTTTTCAGTTTAAAGGGCTAAATTTAATCTCACTTCCTAAACAAAGAAGTCTGGGATTACAATTTTCATTGTAAAGGGCTAAATTTCATCCTACTGTCACACAGGGAAAAATTTATTGTTAGGTGATATAATTTTTCTTTAAGTCTTATTTATTGTTTCTAACACCAGATTAAATTCTCATTACAGAACTAAACCGTTATGTATGGAAGTGGCAATTTCTGTCCTTTGAATCCCACAAACATTCATTTTTTTTTTTACTTTTTTAAATGCCAGTTTTACAATCAAAATAAGCTGCTCTTATTAATGTAGAAAATTGGCAAATTTCCCACAATTCTATCAAAACAACCAGTGTTGTTTTGCCTCTATCAGGGACCTCATCCCATTTTTCTAAATCGTGTTTTTTTTTCCAATAATCGATGAAACTTTTGTGCGAAATTTTTCTTGGGAATAAAGAGTTTTTTTTCAAACGCTTATGAGTCTCTCTCTCTCTCTCTCCCTCCCTCTCTCTCTCTCTCTCTCTCTCTCTCTCTCTCTCTCTCTCTCTCTCTCTCTCTCTCTCTTGTCGTAAATGTCCACATGTCTCCCCATTCACTTGTTGGAGGGATTTTAGTATGATCGTATCAGATGAGATCTGTTCCATGATAACTCTGCCGAGTTCAAATATTTGCCTCCAAAATTCATCTTAAACTCCAAAAATGGCAAATGTTTCTCTCTGAGAATTTTACCTTACCGAGTTACTTTTATAACGTTTACTGCTAAATTGTAAACATGACTAGTATATTAAAAGAGTTTAATTTTCTCCCGGTTTATATTTGCTTGTGCGTTTTTCTGTCTATCTCTGAATATCTCTTGAAATGAAATTCGCAGTATTCAGCGAGCTTTTGTGGAATTGGTGTCGGTATTTATCAAACCGAGAGATGTAATGAAACGCCGAAGCACGAAGACGGAATTACTACCAAAAGAATGACAGTTGATCCCTTCTTATTGAGGCTCAGGAATATCCGAAAATGGAGAGACTTTAGCGACCTCGTGGCCCAGTCGTGGTCAAAGTTGACGGTATAATTTGACGGAAGATCGTTTGAGCCGGAAAATTGCAGTTATCATATGTAATTTACGAAGGTTTGGACCTTTTTGCATAGCCGTAATTCTTTACGAAAACAATGTTTTGTTATGCGTTTAGTCTTGGGCTAAACCGAAAACGGCTTCTTTTCTGCAAATGCTAACCCTTCCTTTGTTAGTTTTTTGCCTTTGGGAGCTGATGGAGTGATTATTGGACACGGTTGGCGAATGACGTTTGCTCTTTATTATTATTTGTTATCATCATTATTTTTTTCAAACCAACTATTTACTTATTTTCTATCTTATTACCGTCATGCAAAAAAAGCACATAGTAATGTTGCGTTGTTATTTTCACAGTTATAGAAAGGTCCATTTTTTTTGGCATGTTATATATTTACAGTTATTGTCAGATTTAGTTTGTTGTCAAATCATATTTATAATTACATGCAAACGTATATTTCTGGCATGTCATATATTTACAAATATAGGCATATTTATGTTGTTTTCATGTCATATATATATTTACAATTATAGGCAGACGTATTTTCTTGGCATGTCATATATTTACAATTAAAGGTAGACGTATTTTTCTGGCATGTCATATATTTACAATTAAAGGTAGACGTATTTTTCTGGCATGTCATATATTTACAATTAAAGGTAGACGTATTTTTCTGGCATGTCATATATTTACAATTAAAGGTAGACGTATTTTTCTGGCATGTCATATATTTACAATTAAAGGTAGACGTATTTTTCTGGCATGTCATATATTTACAATTTAAGGTAGACGTATTTTTATGGCATGTCATACATTTACAATTATATGTAGACGTATTTTTTCTGGCATGTCATATATTCACGGATGTAAACAGACATATTTTTCTGGCATATCATACATATACAATTACAGGCAGACGTATTTTTTGTAGCATGTCATATATTTACAGTTATAGGCAGACTTATTTTTTTCTGGCATGTCATACATTTACAATTACAGAGAGGCGTGTTTTTTCTGGCATGCTATATATTTACACTTACAGACAGACGTAATTTTATCTGGCATGTCATATATTTACAATCACAGGCAGACGTATTTTTCTTGCAAATCATATATTTACAGTTATAGGCAGACATATTTTTCTGGCATGTCATATATTTACAATTACAGGCAGACGTATTTTTCTGGTATGTCATATATTTACAGTTATAGGTAGACATATTTCTGTGGCATGTCATACAGTTACAATTACAGGCTGACGTTTTTCTGACGTCATATATTTACTATTACAAGCAGGCATATTTTTCTGGCATGCCATATATTTACAAATAAAGGCAGACATTTTTTTTTCGGGCATATCATATATTTACAATTATAGGCAGACGTATTTTTTCCAGCATGTCATATACTTTTAGTTATAGGTAGACGTATTTTTATGGCATGTCACGTATTTACAATTACAGACAGACATATTTTTTTGGCATGCTTTATATTTACAATTACAGGCAGAGGTATTATTTCTGGCATGTCATATGTTTACTATTACAGGCGGTCGTATTATTCTGACATGTTACATATTTAAGAATATAGGCAGACATATTTTTATGGTATGTCATATATTTACAATTACAGGCAGACTTATATTTTCTGGCATGTCATATATTTACAACTACAGGCAGACATATTTTCAGGGATGCCATATATTTACAATTACAGGCAGACGTATTTTTCTGGCATGTCATACATTTACAATTACAGGCAGACATGTCTTTTCTGGCATGTCTTATATTTACAATTACAGGCAGAGATATTTTTCTTGCATGTCATATATTTTTTGATTACAGGCAGACATATTTTTCTGGCATGTCATATTTACAGTTGTAGGCAGACACATTTTTCTGGCATGTCATACATTTACAATAACCGGCAGACTTTATTATCTGCCATGTCATACATTTACAACTACAGACAGATGTATTTTTCTGGCATGTCACACACACACACACACACACACACACACACACATATATATATATATATATATATATATATATATATATATATATATATATATATACAGTATAAGCAGACTTATTTTTCTGGAATGTCATACATTTACAATTACAGGCGGAGATGTCTTTTCTGGCATGTCACACATTTACAATTACAGGAAGACGTATTTTTATGACATCTTATACATTTACTATTATAGGCAGTTGTATTTTTCTGCCATGTCACACAAATATAGTTATAGGCAGACGTATTTTTCTGGTATGTCATATATTTGCAATTACAAGCAGACGTATTTTTCTGGCCTATCATATATTTACAGTTATATATATATATATATATATATATATATATATATATATATATATATATATATATATATATATATATATATATTCTCACACACAATTAGAGACGGATTTATTATGTTGTCATGTCATATATTTACAATTATAGGAAGATTTAATTTTCTAGCACCTGCTTTGTTTGTAAATATCCATTCATGCCGAATTCATTCATGTACGAATTCCTAAGTATAAAGAAAAATATACCCGAATCGACGAGGTTCTACAGAAAAAGGAAATGGAAACACGGTCGAACGAGATGTATTTTCTCTGGGTAAAGAGTTGTCACGCGTCGAGGGATCATTTTATGTCTTGGTCAAAGTACTTCCTATAAAAGTCAAAGGTCGCTGTATATGAGGTTAAAGAGGATACGTGTATCCGCATCATTTCTTAGATAAAGGCGCATACTGAATATACTGTAGATTCCCTGCATGATGTGTGGATGGTGATTTTCTCTCGTTAAATAAAAGAGGGAAAGAGTCTTTCAAGAATGCATTTGCTTTAATCACAGAACAATAGGTAGTTTATTATTCTAATACTGATCTCTCCGCTTTGGAAAATTGCAGGAATTATGGTTATGGAAGCCTAATGGAAACGTCTGTGCCTGACGTTTTGCCAGACTAGGGTTCGATACCCGCTCAGGATAGAGTTTCTTTGGGCTCGCAACCCACTCAAGCTTAAGTTTCTTTGGGTTTGAGACCCACTCAAGCTCGAGTTTCTTTGGGCTGAAGCTCGAGTTTCTTTGGGTTCGAGAGATCCCTTCAAGCTCAAGTATCTTGTGGTGTAAGCAACCTCACAATCTTTGTGAGCAAAGGATGGGGTATTTCGGGGGAGCCTGGCATGGGTGGAGAGGGGGCTTGGGAGCTGATCATATGTATATATGGTCAGTCTCTAGGACATTGTCCTGCTTGATAGGTCATTGTCACTTTCCCTTGCCTCTGCCATTCAGGAGCGGAATTTAAACCTTCATATGCTGTATTGTTGTACCTGAGAGAGAGAGAGAGAGAGAGAGAGAGAGAGAGAGAGAGAGAGAGAGAGAGAGAGAGAGAGAGAATTTGATGGAGCCATGAAACTGCATGTGTGCACAGACCGTGATGAATATAGGTATATAAATGTGCTGGGAATATCTTTTAACTACGTCATGGTCCGGTCTCAAGTCCTAGACGAGGGCAACTTAATGTCAGCTCTGCTGGAAGCCTTCCCTGGGATACATCTAAACACGTTCCGACGTATCATGCAGAACCATCATCCGTTGAGAGAGAGAGAGAGAGAGAGAGAGAGAGAGAGAGAGAGAGAGAGAGAGAGAGAGAGAGAGAGAGAGGGTGGGAGGATGGGGCGGAGGCTTTCGAAGAAACGATATGTCGTTTTCATAGACACAAAAAGCATTAAACTTTTATATAGTCAAAAGAATCGCCGAAAAGAAGAATACGAAAAAACTATTACATAACCCTTTTTGTGGTACGACAATGGGTGTTGGTCGTTTAACCATAATCCATGACTGGCTTATCGAACTGCGATCTCCTTCCAGTGTAAATGATGGCTGCTTGAATCATGTATATGGTGGTGGTCAGCGCAGTTTTTATGATTCTCTATCCCAATCAATTTATTTATTGAAAACTTTCGGAAATCTAAATGGAATTAAGGTAAAGGAAGCGCTCCTTCGGTTTCAGATAAAATCTGAATTCCCATGAATTGTCAATAATGGAATTATTTCATGGTTGTCTAGTTCTGGGAAAATTGCTAGTACTATTTTCGTTATCAAATATTCATTGGGAATAAGATAAACTGAAATTGAACTTGCTTGTAAGAATCAACAGAGTATACTGTAGCATGATTATGCGAAAGAAGCAAAACACAACCTATCTATAACTATCAAATAAATAGTAGAATACTATTATTTAGATCTAGGAAAGCCATTGCAAAAAAGTAAAATGAAAAGAGAGCAGCAGAGTTCGAACGTAAGAGTGAAAAAAACGAACTTTATATGATAGTTCATAGGTCATAAATTTCAGGTACAGCTCTCGAGATAAGGAAACGTCAATACATGGAGAATGGAGTTAGAATAAATATTCCTTTTGCTTTTCCTCATTTTGAGCATAGATCGGTGTGTGATCCTCTTTTAGCGATAGTTATATTTTATGTCCATGTAAATAGTTATTTAATTTTATACCTTTATAACAAAGACAAATGATAATAAGTCCTCACTTGTGATCCCAAATAACATTTGATTACATGCTGATGTGTACTAGCATTTAATCCTTTTCCAATCTGTACGCACATGTGAACAGACATTAACGCAGGAGCACTGATATTTGTACAGATATTAATGCCTTAAGTTTAGACTTATCCCCTTTTCACTTCTATAATGGCCTACAAAAATGGTCGTCCTTGGTTGCTTGGTGACAGCCGACTCTCTTTTCCAAAGGAGGAAAAACATGAAACTTGATAAATACAGGATTAATTTTAAGGAAATACTTATAACTATAGAACGAGGGGATATGAAAATGACGGGGCTATTTATTCCCGAGTTGTCCGGGGGCAGGAAAGGTTAGTTCATGCTGCTCATTATCTGTGTAAACTATAGCATCCTCTGAAGAAGTACTTATACAATTGGTATCAAGTGAACAAACGATTAATTAGTGAATTAAAACTACCTGCCTCGTAAAGCAACTTAGAATCCATATTGCTTGATCTTTTTCATGGTCATTCGAAAACAGCAATGCCTTAAGGCTTTACGTTTTATAGGAAGCCATAACATCCTCACAAGATAAAATCTTAAGTTTGGTTTTTGGTTTCATTGCTTTAGTTAGGAGGTTGACATACAATTTATTTCATATTTTGAACAGACTTCACTAAACCTGAATCTGTAACAAGTTCATGTCAGAAATTATGGCGTTACCGATATTCTCCGTAACTGGAAACCTTATTTAGTGCATGGCAGTTTTCTGAAGACCAAGGTACCGGACGAAGATACATATTAAAATACCTTCACTTTGTTAAGAGGAGTTTACAAGTGAACTACCAAGGAACATCAAGACTTCGGGAGATATTCATGCTCTTCGAAACCCAGACTATGTTCATTTTCAAGTTTGGGGGTTGCAGCTCCCGATGAGGTATTATTGAAAAGCATTTTTGTTGTTGTAATGTAGATAAGCAATTTGTTTTCATAACCAGGAATGTTGTTATTTCTACCTGATAACTTAAAACACGATCCAAAGTTCCTAATTTCTAGAAATAATACTGATATAACTCCTAGTTGGGTATTCGCCGCTTTGTTGAGTTTTTGATAATTTAGGTCTCGTTCTTGGCTCGGTCGCTACATGTTAGTATTGTAAAGGTAATGATTTGAACAATGTAGTTCAACATGTTATAGAAAATTACTCTCTTGACGTAAAGATGTTGACTTTATAGGGAGTTAATTAATTTATCGGCTTGGCCACCATCTTGAGCAAAAATAACTATTCTACTGTCAACGTTTTGGACATTTTGTTAAATTTAGGTTGAAATTATTACCTTACGCTATGGGCATTACTTGAATACAGTGGAAACAGATTACATGCGTAAATTGGTATACAATACAATAAGATCAAAGTGATTGAACCTCTTAGAATACAAGTACGGTTTGATAACACTCCAATCTACATTGTTGAGGTTTCAATTGTTTGGGACATATTTTGCGACGGTAAGGGTACCCTGACACTTGCACGACTTTTTGCTACGTATTTGTCGTGGCAAGTCGTGACATTTTGTGGCACGAACTGGAAGAGGAAAAAAAAAAAAATAACCTCAGCATCACAGCTGACCTGTCCACATTGACACGAACTAGCACGACGAGTTCACAATGAGTTCACGCATAGTTTGCGCATAGTTGGCGCACTTCCCGCACCGTCCCGAGGAGTTTACGAACAGTTCGCGCATAGTTTCCGATCTGGTCACAAAATTTTGTCGTGACCAAAATTTTGAACATTTCAAAATTTTCGTTACGATATGCCACGATGTCACGACGGGTTTACGAACACTTCACGCCAGTTCACGACTCGAGTCGTGACAATGCGTGCCACGAATTCGTGCAAGTGTCAGCCTGGCTTAACTTAAGAGTTTGACGAATGTTTACTTGTAATTCCTTGTGTATAAATTTAGCATTTATAGACAATATAGAATTAAATTTTCATTCATAAAGCAGCTTTTGCAAGTGTCTTTTATATAGAAAGTAATAATATAACAAGAAGGAACCAAAACCAAAAGCTAGATGTTAGTTCCAGACCCGATGTTCTTATCCTCGCGTCAGAAGGGAACGTTACTTCCATCCCTTCTAATTAACGCATATCCCAAGTCTGTATCTTTATCTTAATCTTATTCCTAATATAGCATGCGTCTTAATCTTTATCTTCATCTTTTTTCGTAATAACGGATTTTGCAGTTGCAGCAACTCAATTTTCTCTCCGTATATACAGTATGTGTATATAACTGTCTTTTTGGGGAGTATGTGGTTTTGTCTCGTTTGAATAAATGTGAAAAGTAGCATTCGTAGATGTGTTTATTTTTCTTCAATTATCTATATTGGATTCTGGGATAAAATTGAAATATATAACGAATGCCTTACGGACATGAGTGAAATAGTTTTTATAAAACTGTTCACACACACACACACACACACACATATATATATATATATATATATATATATATATATATATATATAAAACAGGTTTCTATATGTCTTTATTTACACACACACACACACACATATATATAATATATATATATATATATATATATATATATATATAATATATATATATATATATATATATATATATATATATATATATAAAACAGGTTTCTATATGTCTTTATTTACACACACACACACACACATATATATATATATTATATATATATATATATATATATATATATATACTGTATATCTATATATATATATATAGATATATATATATATATATATATATAGATATATATATATAGATATATATATATATATATATATATATATAGATATATATATATATATATATATATATAACAGGTTTCTAGGTATGTATATATATATATATATATATATATATATATATATATATATATATATATATATATAATGTGTATTGTATATCATTATCATCGTCATCTCCTCCTACGTGTATTGACGCAAATGGGCTCGGTTAGATTTCGCTAGTCGTCTCTATCTTGAGCTTTTAATTCATTTCTCCGCCATTCATCATCACGTACTTCACGCATCATAATTTTCAGCCATGTAGACCTGGGGCTTCCAACTCATCTAGTGCCTTATGAAGCCTAGTTAAAAGTTTGGTAAACTAAGCTCTTGGAGAGTGCGAAGAGCTTGCCCAAACTATCTTCATCTGCCCCTCACCATGATCTCATCCACATATGGCACTTGAGTAATCTTTCTTATAGTTACATTTCTAATCCGGTCCTGTCATTTAACTCCCAATATTCTTCCGTGGGCTTTGTTCTCAAATCTACAAAATCTGTTGGGTATTGTTTCATTGTCATGCCATAGCTCATGTCGATACAGTAACACCGATATCACTAAACTGATATATAGCCCGATTTTTCTATGTAATTTCAGGTGATTTGATTTCCAAGTTTTACTTAAACTAGCCATATATATATATATATATATATATATATATATATATATATATATATATATATATATATATATATATATATATATATATATGTGTGTGTGTGTGTATGTATGTATGTATGTATGTATGTATGTATCACAAGAGGTTTATTTGTCAAAAACGCTGGATCGTCCAAGAAACAAATTGATCAAATCCCTCTTCTTTTGTGTCTAGCCCCAAGAGTGGCACACACAATCTTTCCCACAAAATAGTCAGTGGCACCATTTTTTTTTTTTTAACACTAAGAATCGAGTTGAGCCCTCCTAGAGATTCGTGCCCTAAACAAACGTCAACAAACACACCCCCACCCATACTCACTAACAAAGAGACACATACACGCCCAAACAGACACTAACGGAGCTGCCCGCTGAGAGCATTTCGCGGGTGTTGAGATAAGGACGACGACATTGAACTGGAGTCCCAACCAGGGACCTCTCTCAATGGGGAGTCGCTTCTACTGGAATGCCCCCCATCCCATCTCTCTCTCTCTCTCTCTCTCTCTCTCCTCTCTCTCTCTCTCTCTCTCTCTCTCTCTCTCTCTCGACTATTCTGTCTTACCCTCCCACCTACCTCTATCTCTTTTGAGGACTGGATTCTCACATGTTTTTATAGCTGGCTTTTCACTCTTGGAAATTTAGGCTTCCACATGGAGGTCCCCAGACGCAGTTGTCAATGTGGGCAAAGTGATAGACAGGGAAAACCGAGTGACAGAATGTGTTGAAAAGGAATTCTACGACCATGAACTAGCCGGAACTTTATGCTTACGCAAACATAAAGATTCCAGTTTTTTTTTTATTACATTTTTTGCAAAGTCATCTAACATCAAATAGTTTTTACAACATTCCCTGTTTATGCCAAAACTTTTCTTTGGTTAATTTGCAGAATATGAATTTTACCACTGTATTGCTGATGACATGACTTTTTGCAGTGATCCGATTTTTAAAATTATTTATGAAACTCTAATAACATACTGTTGTCTGGATTAAAGCAAGAGATTGGAATGAACAGTTTCTCATTTTATTTATCTTTGAACAAAAGGCTTCTCTCTTTTTAAGAATAAAGAAAACGCATTGGAAGACTTTTACTCTCATTTATTGAGCTCTCTGTGAATGCCTTTATTAAATTGATTGCGAGAGTCGAAAGGTCTCTCAAATGGTGGAACTTTTCTTCTTTTTTCTTAGTCATGTTTCGCAAATAACTGGGAAAAAATTTTAATCCTTCAGTTATTGGTTGTCTTCATTTATAGTGTTCTACACCCATTTACTACCGAAGGAATTAGGTTTTGCCAATTTCTTCATTACAAATACTCATATTGAACAGATAGGGGGGACTCCTAACTAGGTTTATGAAAATATAACGATGAGTATATTGACATAATTATCAAGTTAAGAAAAGCATTTTCTTACTAAAATACTATAATTCTCTATTTAATTATTACTCTCCCTCGAACCTATTGGCTATCATTTATTATTTTGGAAGGTACAATAAATAGATGTATCTAATGACAGCATATTTTTACCTCTTCTCTAAACCTACTATGATGCGGTTCGGAGAATTGGGCGAAAAATAAACCTAATGTCAAATTTAGATGATCTTAGGCATAGAAAGCGTAATTTGGCGACTGTTGCTCTTTATATATATATATATATATATATATATATATATATATATATATATATATATATATATATATATATATATATATATATATATATATATATATATATATATGTATTTTTTTTTGTAGAATTTTATTCGTGTTTAGAAATTTGATGTATAATATGGCCCGAGGATATTAAGAGTTCTTTGATTTATGTGGATTTCTTTTATTGCACTGCTACCATCTTCATGTCTGTTGTTGAGATTATTGTAAGGAAGATTTTCCTCATTTTCACAAAAAGGGCCAAGTGCCTTGCAAGGCTTCTTATATTGTAATATGGGTTTAAGATCTCTAAGATCTGTAAAGCATGTGGGGGACGTGATGAGAAAGCATCACACTTATACTAAACCTAAATTATGTTCGACTTGATGACATTTTCTATTCTTTATCGATTAAATGTCTCTTATTCCACCAGAAAGTGCTTCGATTGAAATAGATTTTTTTTTCTTCACTTTACGTGAATTGTAACAGCTTCTCATAAGACTTCATTGCGTAGAGTGGACCGGTGCGTTTGAAACCGATTATTCAAGGTATTCCTGAACATATTTTAGTCACTTATTTCTCGCATGAATTCAGTAGAATTTTGAAAAGGATTGTAATTCCGGAGACAAATTATTATCATACAAGACATCTTTGTAAAAGTTACTTATTATGCAACGATAATTCTTATCTTTTTATTGCCTCCCTAGATCCTGAGACGTTGGAGCCTAATATTTTTATATTTCTTGAAGGTTAGCGTTACACGATATTAGAAAATTAGTTTTAAGCAACAAATAAAAATAAAAGGGAAATTAACTCGATATCTGCCATATTATTCAAGACTCAATTCTTTTCATTACATTTCTTTTAGGTTTTTTAAGTCAAAATAAAAGATTGCGTAATCTACAGTTTGAAGTCTTTTATAATGATTTTGTTCCGTTTGGGTGAGAATTCTTACATGCAGTCCATTCGAAATTTAAGTTGTTGAGCAGATGATAATTCTGTCATTGAGTTTCGAAGAACGTTTTAAGAGGTATACTTAACGAAGTCCACGGTGCAGATAAAGTCCACGTTTGTAGTATAGGTAGAATATGGCTCCAGATAAAGGGTAACGAATACTTATGATAAGGTAAAGATTGCGTACGGATAATGAAAGCTGTTCATTATTTATAAGAAAAGAAATTTTTTAAATATTCAGCCATAAGTAAAACATAAAACGGAGGAATTGAGAGAGAGAGAGAGAGAGAGAGAGAGAGAGAGAGAGAGAGAGAGAGAGAGAGAGAGAGAGAGAGAGAGAGAGAGAGAATTGACACCCTGCATTTCGATTGGTCAACGTACTGTATAATGTGTATTGGAGAGAAAGAGAGACAGAATTTGCATGTGCTGTACTTATTCACAAAGGCAACGAGAGAGAGAGAGAGAGAGAGAGAGGAGAGAGAGAGAGAGAGAGAGAGAGAGAGAGAGAGAGAGAGAGAGATCGCATCGAAATTCAGTCGATAAAAACGTAATAGGAGTCATTTCTTTTCTACATTGCAATCAGACATTTTTATATATTTTTTTCTTTATTTTTTTTAAGCAATCTGAAGTTGGAATAGACTGGTTTGATGGGATATATAGTTGACCATCGCACTGTTAACAAGGCCTATTTACTTGTTTGGTTATTGGTATGTATTTAAATTTATAAAGGATAAACCCAGGGAATAAGGTACATTATACAAGCAAAAGGACGGATGCAGGTGCGCAAAATATTTAATGATAGGTAAGTTGAAGTGGTAAATAGCAGCATGTGTGTAAAAACAAGTAAATTGCTTTAGCGGAATATTTTTTTTAAGCTTGCGAAATTAATATTTATTTTATGTAATATCGAGTCCTTTATTTATTTAATTTAAGGCAATTGGCAACTGGATTTCAATATATTACTTATTTTTTTCTTATAGGATATAATTAGATCTGGTGATGGCTTAACGTACTGTATATGAATTGGAGAGAGAGAGAGAGAGAGAGAGAGAGAGAGAGAGGAGAGAGAGAGAGAGAGGAGAGAGAGAGGAGAGAGAGAGAGAGAGAGAGTGTGTTGTCTGCATTGTACTTATCCACAAAGGCAATGGGCCTCATACCAGGAAAGGCTGGCTACTCATTATTGTCTTAAAAGAGAAGATAAGCACTAATGTATTTTCTTATTAGCGAAGGTTCGCGTGCTATGCAGAAGGGACGGGGAAGACGCATTCCACATCCCTGCTGATCATACGATGTTTAAGGCTAATCTTGTCTCTTCCTTTTTTTTTTTTCTTTTTATTATTTTTTACGTTGCCTTATTTAAAGGAAGGCTGACTTACTCTGTAAACTGGTAAGTCTCTCTCTCTCTCTCTCTCTCTCTCTCTCTCTTCTCTCTCTCTCTCTCTCTCTCTCTCTCTCTCGTTTCTGCAGTTTCGTTGGTGAACTTTATCGGGGATTTTTTCAGATATGGCAGACCCTGTTCCTTTTGCAATATTTTCTTATCGTTAGTGGACGCATTAAGAAACTTAAATTTTTATTCAACCTAAAATAAATAATATATAATATATATATATATATATATATATATATATATATATATATATATATATATATATATATATATTTTTGTGAGTGTGGGGGGAGGGGAGGCTTCAAAATTTGAATTTTATGATTGCTAACTACCAATGCAAGTCCTGATGGGCCTATATCTGAAACGATCTTTTTCACAATTACAAAGGTATTATTAAATCTTATGAAATTTTAGGTTTTTATGTTCGTCTTCGTCTCGAAGTTTCTCGGCTCCTCGTTACTAACAATTCGGAATGCAAAATGCTGAATATGTAATTGTTAGCATGTAGGTAGTAGGTTGGCCAGAGAACCAGCCACCTGTTCAAATACTACTTCCTAGAGAGTTACTGGGTCATTTGACTGGCCAGACAGTACGACATTGGATTACTCGTTGGTCCACGCCTCATTTTCTCTTTGCCTATACTTAGACGAATAGTCTGGCCTATTCTTTACACATTGTCCTCTCTCCTATGACACTTAACAACATTGATATTACCAAAAAATTTTTCATCGCTCAAGGGGTTTTAACTACTGCAATGTAATTGTTCAGTGGTTACTTTTCTCTTGTTAAGGGTAAGATGAGACTTTAGCTATGGTAAGCAGCTCTTCTAGGAGAAGAACACTCAAAATAACACCATTGTTATCTAGTCTAGGGTAGTGCCATAGCCTTTGTATTATGGCCTTCTCTGTCTTGGATTAGAGTTCTCTTGCTTTAGGGTACACTCTGCACACTGTTATTATTATTATTATTATTATTATTGTTATTATTAGCTGAGCTACAACCTTAGTTGGAAAAGCAGGATGTTATAAGCCCAATCTCTCCAACAAAGAAAATAGCCCAGTGAGGAAAAGAAGGGAATAAATAAACTACAAGAGAACTAATTAACAATTGAAGTTGAATATTTTAATGACATTAACGAAATTTAAATAAATCTTTCATATATACACTGTAAAAACTTGAAATAAACAATAGGAAGAGATATAAAACAAAATAAAATATCTCGAGTTACCCTCAAGCAAGAGAACTCGACCCTAAGACATCGGAAAGCCATGGTATACAGGTTATGGCACTACCTAAGACTAGAGAACAATGGTTTGATTTTGGAGTGCCATTCTCCTTGAAGAGCTAGAGTCTCTAATACCTTTAACAAGAGGAAAGTAGCCACTGAGCAATTACAGTGCACTAAATAACCCCTTGAGTGAAGAAGTATTGTTTTGTTATCTCAGTGTTGTCAGGTGTATGAGGACAGAGGAGACTATATAAAGAATAGGCCAGACTATTCGGTGTATGTGCGTGCAACAGGAAAATGAACCGTGAGGAGAGTGAAGGATCCAATGTAGTATTCTTTGGCTTGTCAAAGGACCCAATAACACTACAGTGGTAGTATCTCAACGGGTGTCCGGTGCCCTGTTTAGCCTACCTACCTTCTATCTTATTTCTCTTCCTCTGGTTTTTTGAGATTTTTATAGTTTTATATAAAGAACTTAATTTACTGTTATTGTTCTTGAAATATTTTATTTTAATTATTTTTTTCTCTTGTAGTTTATTTATTTCCTTATTTCCTTCCCTCAATGGGCTGTATTTTTTTCTTGTTGGAGCCCTTAGGCTTATTGCATCATGCTTTTCTAACTAGGGTTATAGCCTAGCTTGTTATTATCATAATAATAATAATAATAATAATAGTAATAACAATAATAATAACAATAATGATAATAATAATAACAATAATGATAATAATAATAATAATGATAATTAATTATTAATTATTGTTAATTATTATTAATTATTGTTAATTGTTATTAATAATTGTTAATTATTGTTATTAAATATTATTATTAATTATTATTAACAATTATTATTAATTATTATTATTAATTATTATTAATTATTATTATTAATTATTATTAATTATGATATTAAGAATAGTAAAAATAATTTTGTCTCTCTACTTCACTATTTTGGGAAAACTTGCTTGTGTTGACGCATTGTAACCTCAGTTTTTTTCTTAGTCTTTCAATTCGTTACTTTATTGCATTTGTAATTAATTATTGTTAAATCAGTGTGAACTTTATATGTTACTTTTCTTATCGACTCTTTATAACTTTTTAATCGTGACATTTTCACATATATTGATGCAAATAGACATTTGAGGGTTTATTTGTAAGTTGAATTCGGATAAATAAAATCGAAGAGTTTTTCATTGTGTTTATAAAAATCTTAGTTACTTATTCTTTTTAATCATTGTTTAGTTACAACATTAAATCAGAGACCAAAGGTTTGTTTATTCATTGGGTTTAGAAAACAAATAATTAAAAAAGTCATATTCACTTAATCATTAGGAATATACTTTTTTTTTCTTTTCTAAAAAGAAGTGTTTACCTAAGTTGGCACTTTCTCTAAGTTATTTTTTTTTCTACAGCATCTATTTCAATAGTTTATGAAGAGAGACGATCTAAAAGTTCTTTTCTTTTATATTTTTATTATCTAATATGAATGATAATCTCTAAATTAAATATATAAAATGGTATATCTCTAACACCTGCATAACTTGAAATGCAGGTATAATTTGGAAGAGAGAGAGAGAGAGAGAGAGAGAGAGAGAGAGAGAGAGAGAGAGAGAGAGAGAGAGAGATGTAGTTTTGGTATGGTTTCCTTTACTGTTAATTAAAAAAATAGGTGTCCATTGTATTGTCAATGGATTTGCATATATCCGTTGTTGGAAATAAAAGTTTGGCTCTCAGTTTTGATCAAAATATCGTTTCACGCGAGGGGACGAATCCGTTTTTTCTCCCCTCGGTCCAGATTGAGCGAATGGATATCTGCGAAACAGATCGTTCTGTTTCCAGAAATAAAAAAAAAATAATAAGAAGAAAAAGAATTCCACTCTTAAAAAAGCAGGTGGTGCTGGACTCAGAAACTCTCATTTTTCGTTTTTTTTTTTTTCTCCCAATATATTTTTAAGCCTTTGTAGTGGTAGGATGACGATGATGATGATCACGATGATGATGATAATGATGGTATACCCATGACGCACCTTTTCCCAGATCCTTGATGATAACTTCATCCGTAACATTAGCCCAACACATGTTCGGTATAGCACGCGGGCCAGCTGCCGATTTTCCGCGCATGATAACTTTTTTTTGGCGTGTAATTTTAAATATTAATTCTGTATTCCAAATGTTTTCCATACTTTTTATTCTTCTTTTCAATATTATTGACACTCGGAGATACCTTGTGCTTTTGTATTATTTTTTTTTTATATTGATATTAAATATATCCTGTTGTTACATGTTTTGTGTGAATAATATACTTGGTTTTTATTCTTCCTTTTTCTAGCCTATAGGTATATACTGTTTCAGAATCTTTATTTTTGTATCGTAAATACATTTTCATTATCTATTCGCTTGATTAGATATTTCTTTCCCTGCTGTCATGAATTATTGTTATAAATATCTATTTAGATTTTATCAACGTAAAATTAATATTTCATGTCCAGTGTTAAATTGAAATTATTTATTTTACGCTATAACTTTGGGATGTTTGGCCAGCTTAATTTCACATCTTTCATTGTAAAATGATTTATCAAGATTATAGAGACTTCTTTAAAGCGTATAGTACATTCTCCTTTGATTTATTTATGTCATCTCTTTTTTATTATCGTTGGTTATTCGAACTGAAAAAAAACCCTCAAAAATCAAATGAAATTTTTTAGGAAGGGTGGAAAGATGAAATTAGGCAGATAAGCATTTATTTTACTTCAAAATTTTAGCTTGGAAAATTATTTCTGATGCCTCTGTAAGACGATAGCTCACCAGATGAACGTAAGATATACAGTAAATTAGATTAAACACTGTCTATTCGTCGTCAGGAATTTATGGCAAGCAAACCAATACATTATTAAAGTTCACCTGAATTTTGTTTGGAATCTGACTAACCTTTAGACAAGAACTGACTGACCGATAATGTTATGAAGTCCGAGCATTTTTAGTTTCAAGTGTTGGTCCAACATCAGCACTTAAAGGTTAAGCCGGCAATTTATATACTTGGAACTTACAGCTTTGGAAAATAGTGGGGGTTGAATCGGTGAGATTGATGCCATTTCTCTTTTTTGATTTGTTTAAATTGAAGGTTAAAGAAAACCAGTGGTCAGGAAAAGAAAAATTCTAAATTAACTTTGATTAAACAGAGCTCCAAATGTGTATCTTATTGCTACCTCGAGGAACGATCGAAAGTTATAAATTCAATGCTGTAAATGGTGGCTATAAAAACTTCTTCCAGGTTTTTCTCTCGTTTCAAAAACTTTTGGAACCTATTTTTAAAGTTAGCCTGTTCTAGAAATGTTGATGTTAATGAATGTTTTATTAGAAGTTTTGTCTATTCCTTTAGGATCAATAGTGTATATCTTTTAAAATTCCATATTGCAAAAACAGAGATCTAAAAATCTTCTGAGAAATCTACTCTCATGATCCTGACCCTTACAACTCGCTACAACAAGCACTTCTTTTATTCATTTGGTTATTTACCGGATTTTACATACTTGTTTGCATATCCTCAAAGAAGTTTATATTTTTTCCAGTTTTTTATAATTATAATATTTTCCTGCAAAAGAAAAAAAAATTGTTGACATTATTAATTATTGTGGATAAAAATAGTCTTCCGTGTCTTTGGGCTACATAGTGGAACGATAATTCTTTACTAAAAAATATTTTACTTATATTGATACGATTGGCTTCTCTTATCGCAATTATTAACGTATTTTTTATTACTGTGTTTTTTTTTTCATTGCGATTTTTTAAAAGACCCCTTCCATATTCTTTTTCAATTAGAATAAATTTATTATTATTATTATTATTATTATTATTATTATTATTATTTATTATTGTTGTTTATTATATATCTTTCATTACTCATTGTTTATTATTTATTATCTATTATCTATTATTTATTATCTATTATCTATTATTTATGATTTATGATTTATTACTTATAATTCATTATTTTATTTTATTTATTTTAATTTTTTTTAATTTTTGTATTTTTATTTCTTTATTTTTGTTTCACTATTTTTTTTTTACTTTTATTTCTTTTTATCTTTTTTTTTGGTTAATATTTATTATTTATTTTTTATTTATTTTTGATCATTTATTATTTATTTATTATTTATTTATTATTCATTATTTATTATTTATCATTATTATCATTTATTATTATAACAAGCGAAGCTGCAACCTTAGTTGGAAAAGCAGGATGCTAAGGCCCAAGGACTCCAACAAGAAAAAATAGTCCAGTGAGGAAAGGGAACAAGGAAATATATAAATTACAAGAGAAATAACGAACAATCAAAATAGAATATTTTAAGAACAGTAACAACATTAATCTAGATCTTCCATATATTAGGAAAAGAAAAAAAAAACAAGAGGAAGAGAAATAAGATAGAATCGTGTTACTGAGTGTACCCCCAAGCAAGTCAACTCTAACCTAAGACAGTGGAAGACCATGGTACATAGGCTATGGCACTACCCAAGACTAGAGAACAGTGGTTTGATTTTGGAGTGTCCTGCTAGAAGAATTGCTTACCACAGCTAAAGAGTTTCTTCTACCCTTACCAAGAAGAAAGTAGCCACTAAACTATTACACTTCAGTAGTTAACCCCTTGAGCGAAGAATTGTTTGGTAATCTCAGTGTTGTCAGTTATATGTGGACAGGAGAATGTGTTAAGAATAGGCCAGACTATCCAGTGTATGTGTAGGCAAAGAAAAATAAATCAACTGTAACCAGAGAGAGGGATCCAGTGTAGTAACATTGATACTATGTTTGTGCATGAGTGTTCATTGCTTCAAGTGAGTGATGTCTGTATGTGATGAAATGTTAGTTTAAATTTGTAATTGAGAAAAAACTTAGATGTATGAATAGTACTGATTTCTTAATACAGATTAGTTTCCGTATCTTCTTTTTGTTTCTTATTTCAGTTATATTTTGTTGTGTAAATATCTTCAATTATGCATTTAATTTCTTGCGTGTCATCCCCTTTTCAGAAAAGCTCCCGTACATATGTGGACGGAGCTCCTACATCCGGGAGATCTCTATCCGAGCTTCCCCACGCTTTGCCCTTTCGAGGGGAAATGAGGCCTTTGAAACCAATGATTAATTTATCGAATACTTAATGCACCTGGATCGCGTAGCGTGCAATCTGCATGTGCCTCTAAGGAAACGAGGGAGGCGACATAAAATTTCCCTTACTATTTAGATGGCATACTAAAATATTTTGGGATCTCGTGCCTTATATATTGATATTATAGATATCAAGCGTTTTAGGTTTACCGTGATAATTTAAACACAATTTAATCTTTTCATTAAGTGATTTGCATTTAAACCAGGAATATTTTTCTAAAAAAGGACCAGCGGTTAGGGCAACTTTCTCTCTCTCTCTCTCTCTCTCTCTCTCTCTCTCTCTCTCTCTCTCTCTCTCTCTCTCTCTCTCTCTCTCTCTCTCTCTTGCTTTGATATGAAAGGGAAGAGATGTGGAAAAGGATGGACTGATCCTCGATTTCATGGTTCCCAGCAATGCATGCAATGAAAGGAGCTTCGGGTAATGGGTAATGATAGTGGCACAATGTTCATGAGGTGACGAGTTATTTTTGAAACGGTTATATTTAAAAATGCACAGACACACAACTATGTAAAAGTATATACTGTCCTCCCTTTCTGTATATTTGTAAGCCTTTGTATATATTGTATAATTGTAATCACATAAACATACTCGATATAAGATTGTTGGAAATGACTGGCTGCCACAGAATATTAAAGAATAAACTTGAGAAAGAGTAAATGATAAGGAAAAGAGTTTTTGGCATATATGTTAAATCCGAAGAGATCGTAGAATAGTGTTTTGTGAAGAATACTTGATGAGATTAGGAGCAATTAGGAAGATTGGGAAAAACGGTAGGCTACTGTTTCATTGGAGAGAGT
The DNA here is from genome assembly GCF_036898095.1 of Palaemon carinicauda. Classification (NCBI taxonomy): domain Eukaryota; kingdom Metazoa; phylum Arthropoda; class Malacostraca; order Decapoda; family Palaemonidae; genus Palaemon; species Palaemon carinicauda. Next base: position 34,757,512 of record NC_090746.1, on the reverse strand, counting down.
ACAATCAATGTCATCTACTGAAAGTTAATGAAACCCCTATTTAGCATTCATAGACCTATATAATGCATTTGATATAATAGCATGGGAGTTCTTTGAATTCTTAAGAAAGAGGAAAGCACCGGAAAAAATGGGTTAGATTATTTGAAATGATATATATAAAAATTAGGACAACGCTAATAAGAGCATGTGTCAAGTTAGAAATGTTTGAATTTAAGTGGTTGGACTTAAGGGTACCTGACACTTGCACGCATTCGTGGCACGCACTGGCACGCATTGATGCGCGAACTCGCGTGAACGAGTCGTGAAATTGTCGTGAACAGTGCGGGAACGATGTGTGGCATGCGTGCCATGCGTGCCCAGAACTTTGAAATGTTTAAACTTTGTGGCACGCATTGGAACGCCAAAAATAGTCGTGAACGATGCGCGAACTGGCGTGAACTGGAGTGAACGATGCGGGAACTGGCGTGAACTGGAGTGAACGATGCGGGAAGTGGCGTGAACTTTATAATGAAGAGAAATAAAAAGGAAACGAAAAAATTAATGAAAAGGAAAGAAAAATAAACCTAATGAATTTTTATATTTGCTGTTTTAATGTGAAAAAAAATGATGTCTTATTTCAAACTATTTCTATAACTTTATAATGAAGAGAAACAAAAACGAAACGAAAAAATTAATGAAAAGGAAAGAAAAATAAACCTAATAAATTTTTATATTTACTGTTTTAATGTGAAAAAAAATATCTTATTTCAAACTATTTCTATAACTTCATAATAAAGAGAAACAAAAAGGAAACGAAAAAATTAATGAAAAGGAAAGAAAAATAAACCTAATAAATTTTTATATTTGCTGTTTTAATGTGAAAAAAAAATATCTTATTTCAAACTATTTCTATAACTTTATAATGAAGAGACAAAAAGGAAACGAAAAAATTAATGAAAAAGAAAGAAAAATATAAACCTAATAATTGTTTATATTTGCTGTTTGAATGTAAAAATAAAATGAAGTCTTATTTCATGCACACACTTATTTTCGTCTATTACCAATCAAGAGCCAAAACTTTTGTTTTAAATAAAAATGAACTGAAAAATAAACCCAAGAAATTTTCAAGTTTACTGTTTGAATGTAAAAATAAAATGATGTTTTATTTCATCAACATACTTATTCTTCTTTATTACCTTAAAATGAAGAGCAAAACAAATTTTTCTGTTTGCTGTTTTAATGTAAAAATAAAATGATTTCTTATTTCAACACACTTTTTTCTCTATTACCTTAAAATCAACAGCCTAAAAACTTTTCATGTTTGCTGCTTTTAATGTTAAAATAAAATGCTTTCTTAATACTTGTACATATTTTATGTCTGCTATTTATATGTAAATCAAATGCTTTCTTGTTTTTTTTGTTTCTCTTTTTCCTTTGCCAGCCTTTTCTGATGCACTCCAACAAATGCTACAGCAGCTGCCAGGTATAGGTATCTTCTCCTCAATGCAATGGTGTCTCTGACAGAAAGCATTGTTGTCTCTTCCAAAGCCATTCCAAGAATATCCTCGGGTTGGAGAAGCCCCGTTTTTATATGGAGTGGCCAATTCGTGAACTGGCGTGAACGATGCGTGAACGATGCGGAATGATGCGGAAAGATGAGTGAACGTGTCGTGAACTTGTCGTGAACTAGGCGTGCCAATTCGTGCCATGGCGTGAATGTGGCATGAACTTGTCGTGATCTATGCGTGAACGTGTCGTGAACTGGTCGTGAACAGTGCCGGAAAAAACCCAGTGCGTGACACAAAGTGGTGATGCGTGCCAGTGCGTGGCAAAAATGCGCGCAAGTGTCAGGCAGGCTTTAGTCCTTTCTGTTTGTCCTGGTTATAGCTGTATTGAGAAAAGGGATTAGGATTGGAAATCTATAGAAATTGTTATATCGTGATGTGATGATTACAGTATAAACTGAAAAAGGATTGCATAGAAGGCTAAGAAAGTTAAAAGAATTTCTAGAATGGGTAAGTCGTAATAAAGTAATTGGGGTTAAAACTGTTTTTGCTGTTCAGTAAACAAGAAGTAGATATAATATTTATACAAGGTAGTATATGGGGTCTATATTTAGAATGAGTAACGAATTTCAAATACTTGGGATCTGGTTTGTACCAAGAGGGAGGCTATAAAAAATGATAAAAGATGGATTAAAGCAGTTTTTTTTCTTTTTTTTTTTATATGGAGGGAAGTGGCAAGGGTAGAGTAGGACAAAAGAATAAAAAATAAGTTGAAAACTAAAAAAGCTATTGTACGATAGTCAGTCCAATCAGAAACGTGTGCATTAAGATTGAAGGAGGAACAGAAGCTGAGGCCAACAAAAATGAGGATGTTATGGTTGATTTTGGGATTTCTCTGTGCGAGTGGCTGAACAAGGAAAATATCAAGTGAAAGTGAAATACCAAGTAGCAAAGATTACTGATATGATTAAAAAGTCGAGACTGAGATAGTGCAGGCATGAACTAGGATGGAGGAGATGGAAGGAGAGTAGAGAGCTTGTGTGGAATCTGTTAGGTTCAATCAAATGTATATCCTGACAATTCATCAACTTGCGCCTCCTCCTACTCGTTTCTATTTCCATTATAGTTTTCTCTTCTTTAAAGGATGTGTATTTCTAACAATTGTGCCATTTTCACAAGCGTCTTTCCACTAAAATTTCTCCATTATCATTTACTCAAGAAAGTCTATAACTTCCAATGATTTAATTTCATTCTCTATACAGCTGCATTCAAATCTTCGAGCATTACCACTTTCGTGGTCTATAAAAACTAGGTAATCACATATTCATAATTTTCAAAAGGACTCCCTCTCGCTCACATTCATTTCCAGTCATCCACCATATACTCTATCATAAATTTTACTCCCACAAACTCAGTCTGAGTTAACAACCCTCAAAGTAACACCTATGTTATCTATTACCTTTGTTCCAGTCCTCCTTACCCTACAGTACAAGCAATATGCCTCCATAGCATTACACCTTTCAGCTACATCACACAAATCACCTTGTTCTTATCATTCCTTCACCAACTGCCTTTTCACCTTTGTTACATTACGTGTCAAAACATCCAGATTTATCTCCTTGAACAAATCAGCTATCATAAATTTCTTCTCATCAGCTCCATATTGCCATACATTCAAAGCCCTTGCTATTTACCTCAAAAGAAGGATTCATATCTAAAAATTAGTGATTATTTCCCACCACATTGCCCTTAACTAGACTCATCATCAAATACAATATATATGCATCTTAATGGCACAGCCCAAGGTACTAGTTTCATAGATGTATCACTTATTTTACTTCAGTTGACATTGGTCTCAAATAAAATAAGCTCTGCACCCATCTAAAGGACATTTACTCTCCAATAGGGTTCACAAACCCTGAGGGAACAGCTTTTCTTCCTTGTGTATGAGAATTCTAAGCTATTGGCATTTCTTAAGGCAACAATGTCCATGTTGATTATATATATATATATATATATATATATATATATATATATATATATATATATATATATATATATATATATATATTATACAGTATGTATACACACACGTCATCACTTTGCGTATCTCACACACGCGTCAGTACTTTGCACCCCAACACGCTCACAGCACTCTGCCCCTCCCTCTACACACGTGCGCGCGTGCGTGTGTGTTTATATATATATATATATATATATATATATATATATATATATATATATATATTAAGGAAATAGTGGCTCGTTTTTATTATTTACTTTTTAAAAATTTGATTCGATTTGTATTAGAGGCCTCTGAATGTTAAATTTGATTTTAATCTGGTTAAATAAAAAGATGTTGGTGATGTAATATTCGACTATTTATGATACTTTTTTTCTGCAGTATTTGATATTATTCAGCATTGACGACATATGCCTTCAAAACGATGCTACTGCCATACTAAAATATATGTACAATTATCACTGGTTTCTTATCAGGTAATACTTTTCTGGGAGAAATACATTTCAAAGAGGTCATTGTAAAATAATTCAAGCAGAATTTCAAAAATTGAAAGTATGTGACAGTTAATAGCCTTTTCTCTCCTGGATGATTTTCAGACTGTCTGCAATAGATATAGCAAAAGATTTTATGCACCTGCTGAATGCTTAATTGTTTTTCATATGAGCTGAACTTGAATTGCATACGCATTTTGAATGCTAAAGTCTTTTCAGTAGTCGGTACGGCACATTATTAAAAGGCAGGAATTTTTAAGTAATTTTTTTTTTTTATTAGCTACATTTGCAAAATTGTCTAATGCTTAATATCTAACGAAAATTTGCTTTTACTTTGACATTTTAGGTCCCAATGAATATCTGAATAGAAACATACCAGTGCTGATTTGCAAAGCACATAACAGAACACTACAAAATATTAAAAAAAAAAAAAAAAAACGAAAGGGATCATCTCTAAGAAACGTGATACTGATGATAAAAAATTAATATTTTAGGTTTTGATATCTATTGTATAGCACACAGCTAAGATATAAAATTATTTTCACGACAGACATCTGCAAGTAATAGATTTAAGTGGTAAAATAAACTGAAATAATCCAAAGGATTGTGTAGCAGAGTAATTGTATGTTTGTAAGGCAGCTAATTTTAAGGATGCTTTTGTCATAACAATAGCATTTGTGTTAGTCATATTCATCGCCATTTTTCCACTTGCATACTAAATGGTTATGTTTGCATCACTTATGATGCATCCATGTAAAATATTTTTGACTAACATTGAATGTTTTATGTATGCTCGTTTACATTTCAAACTTTGTATCCACAACTCTTGTTGCTTTATATCACGTTCAAATCCCCTGATAAACCATATTTTATTGTTTCCAGAATCTTGGTATTGAGCTTAAGCCTTACAATACATAAAGATAATACTATTCGCATGATGTGCATTTTTTTGTATTTTACTATTGGAATAATCTATTCATGTGTGAACCACATCTACCAGAAAAACAAAATGGTCGAAGTGATGGCTTTCTTAATCTCAGTAATGAAATTTTACTATTGTCTGAATGTTTTTTAATTTTCTTAGAACGTCAATATCTATAAATCATTCTAGGTTCTAAAGTGTTTTCTTGTTATGTCAAATGCCCATTACACTTGTTTATGAAATACTTATTATTATTATTATTATTATTATTATTATTATTATTATTATTATTATTATTATTACTAGCCAAGCTACAACCCTAGTTGGAAAAGCAAGATGCTATAAGCCCAAGGGCTCCAATAGGGAAAAATAGCCCAGTGAGGAAAGGAAATAAGGAAATAAATAAATGATGAGAATAAATTAACAATATATCATTCTAAAAACAGTAACAGAGTCAAAACAGATATGTCCTATATAAACTTTTAACAACGTCAAAAACAGATATATCATATATAAACTATAAAAAAGACTCATGTCAGCCTGGTCAACATAAAAATATTTGCTCCAGCTTTGAACTTTTGAAGTTCTACTGATTCAACTACCCGATTAGGAAGATCATTCCACAACTTGGTCACAGCTGGAATAAAACTTCTAGAATACTGGTTAGTATTGAGCCTCATGATGGAGAAGGCCTGGCTATTAGAATTAACTGCCTGTCTAGTATTACGAACAGGATGGAATTGTCCAGGGAGATCTGAATGTAAAGGATGGTCAGAGTTATGAAAAATCTTATGCAACATGCATAATGAACTAATTGAACGACGGTGCCAAAGATTAATATCTAGATCAGGAATAAGAAATTTAATAGACCGTAAGTTTCTGTCTAAAAAATTTAGATGAGAATCAGTAGGTAATATCCTGCCCGAGTATACTGGCTGTGGATATTAGAATTTACGAGGTGTTATAATGATACTAAAAAACATCATATTCTTGAGTCATAGCTTAACTTTAACATTATTGCAGATATATTATTACTTGTAAGCCCTTTATTTCTTCTGTATTTGAGTTTACTCTTCTCTATGCTATGGATTCCCTCTGTAGGTATTCTAATGTACCGCTGATAGTTATTTAATGTCTTTCTTTCATTATACGAATGTATGCGCTTCACCATCATTATAGTAATATTAATTTGTAGAAAATTTGTTAACATTGTGAATTATTTACCTAAGTAAATTGTGGTCGGTATAGATAATTCAATTGCTTCAAAATAGGGGAAAATGTAAATTAAGAAAAAATAGTAATCCTCGTCAGCCCCTCCCACTAAAAAATAGAAGAAAATCTCCATAACTTGAAGCTCGTTCCATTTTGTATTCCATTACGGAAGACAGATGTTGGTAATGATAACGATGATATAACAGTACTATTTCAGTAAGGTCATAAACTATGAATATAATGTTGTAAGGTTTCACAAAAGTAATCCTCTATTTAGTATTCTGTAAGCGGCTCGGAAGTCGTTTTTGTAGTAAATTTTCCCCAGATTAAAGCCTGTTGAAGTGTTTAGCACGAGATATAGCCATTGAATATAAATTTAATCGTCGTGGCTAAATATCACTTGCTCCTTTTTTCATATAAATGTTATTTTTTTTGTACTTTGTTCCAGGAAATTCCTTATCTCGTTTATCCATTGGAACAATTTTTAATTTGTTTCATAATTTATAATAGTTATTATGTATTGTTTAGGGTGTTTTAACTGTACAGGAGGATCTGATAAAATCTGATATATGGGATTAATTTACAGCGTTGTATATATGAAATAATTTTTTTTCCCTCGATTAAGGTCATAATTTAAAGAGCGTAATGGGATGGTCGTTTATCTTATGGGCGTATCGTTTGAAGAGCGTTAGGTGATCACAGTCGGCCGTACGCCGATTGAATACATTATTCTGAAGCTTTAGAGCCGCGTGGGTGGAGTTGATAGAAATTTTAGGCGGATGAATGACCATTTTATTTAATTTACAATCATCCAGTTAATTTAGATGAAAGAATATTTTTCTCTGACTTTAAATGAACCAATCGAATTGTGCATCCTTAGCATATGTCCTGATTCTTGTTTAATTTCATTTCGTTTTAATGTCTTTCATGTTCCCGTTATCTTGGTGGGGCTCTTTTTTATGGTTTACGAGCGGTTATATATAATAGTTTTATGGCTACACCATACGAAAATTATGTCATTTGTGTACCCATGTTACATTGTTATAATTTGTTTTCCATCTTTATTGCTAAAGTCGGTAAATATATTGAATATGTTGTATCGTTTAGATACCATCTCTCTCTCTCTCTCTCTCTCTCTCTCTCTCTCTCTCTCTCTCTCTCTCTCTCTCTCTCTCTCTCTTATTTGTTTTCCATCTTTATTGTTAAATTCGGTGTGTGCATGCAATTTGATGTATCATTTAGATAATATTCTCTCTCTCTCTCTCTCTCTCTCTCTCTCTCTCTCTCTCTCTCTCTCTCTCTCTCTCTCTCTCTCTCTCTCTCTTATTTGTTTTCCATCTTTATTGTTAAATTCGGTGTATGTATGCAATTTGATGTATCATTTAGATACCACTCTCTCTCTCTCACTCTCTCTCTCTCTCTCTCTCTCTCTCTCTCTCTCTCTCTCTCTCTCTCTCTCTCTCTCTCTCTCTCTCTTGTTTTCCATCTTTATTGTTAAATTCGGTGTATGCATGCAATTTGATGTATCATTTAGATACCCCCCCCCTCTCTCTCTCTCTCTCTCTCTCTCTCTCTCTCTCTCTCTCTCTCTCTCTCTCTCTCTCTAAAGTGTCTATTTTAAAACCTCACGATGCCCAAGACACGTACTACATTAGTATGTTTACAAGAGTCAAATCATAAAACAATTGTAGTTATTATTTTTAATTGATAATTCATTCCAGCGCAGGTACAACGGAAAAGTGGTTTCTTGTAAGATTAATGATCGGTTCCGCCTCTTGTGACTGTGCTGTACATACTCAAATTTCAGTGTATCTTGACGCTACGGGAATGATAAACATAAGCAGTTATTAGTTCTATAATGGATAAAAATGATGAGTATTTGGGAAGGTACGAACGTTTGTTATAAAATGAAGGTTTAAGGTACTGACGGGGAGTCACTAAATATTTCTTATGCATTTATATGTATATGTATCCATGTGAAAATTCTTGTCATTAACTTTTTTTGCCATCTTGCGAACCACTGCTTTACCATCAACCAAACTTGTCACAAAAAAATCCTATGTAAACAGGTATCCAAGTTTTTCCATGGGCAAGTTCGGCGTCCAAATTAATGTAATAAGAAAATGTCAAATTTTTTTTTTTATAATTCCTGGTGAAAAATAGAAAAAAATGTAATGTATACTTATGTTTGTTTAAATCAGGACTCCGGGGGACCAGGATGGGGCCGAAATTATTCTTTCCAAGTTTTAGTTGTGAAGTGTAAAAGATAATCTATATTTAATGATCTTCATGTCCGTTTAAAAATTGGCTCTGTCGGTCAAGATAGAGGTGAGTAGTTTTTCTTGGGATTATATGGGAATATCCTAACCATTTAGGCTACTTAAAACTGCAGTAGTCAGAGTCAAATGTCAAAACTCTTTATTCCATTATAGAATGGTTATTCTGCTACATAACAAAATAAATTATTTATAAACAATTTACAAAAAAATTATTGTAAAAATATAAGAAATGTATACATTCAACTAACAATTAGAAAACATCGTTCAAGTGTCCGCTTGAATAATATACAGTAGTTTGCTTATTTCAAGAGGTAGTTTATTCCAGCAAGATGGACCCCTCATTGGCATTGAACGTGAACCTAAATCAGTTCGATAGTTTTCAACACATAGATTTCCCTTTTGTCTTGTCAAAGCATACCTACTATTACCAACTGTAGGAAACATACTGTATATAGCCAATTAGGATATTCTTTTTTTCAACGTTTTAAAAACAAATATACAAACATCGTACATAACTTTTCTTTTAATCTTATCCACTTTAATTGCTGGAGGGTTGGCGTCATGTGGTCACGTTTTTTTTTATTTTTTTTTCACCTCGATAACAGCTACTCTACCTGCAAAGTTTTGGAGCTTTTGAACTTTATCCATGTAAAAATCATTAGCTCCCCCCCCCCATATCTTGATACATTACTTGATTACACTTAAGACCAGACTTTCTGCAATCAGAGCTGGAGTAGTATCATCAAAGTGATCTTTTACTCTACTGAGATACATTAGAATGCCGCTAACTTTTCTACTGAGCTCGTCAATGTGGGAATTGAATGTCATTTACCTATTCATGTGTAGACCTATATTTTTTACATGGTGACTTATCTTTATTTCTTCATCAGGAATTTTACTAACATACTGTGAGCTACCCACAAACATGCACTGTTTTTGGTGGCATTTAACAATAGTCCTTTTCTTAGAAAGTCTCTTAATTTCGAATAATATTAGTTCATCCCTTTTAATTAAGGCATCCAGATTTTCTAGGTGATCTGCCAAAAGAACTTGGTGGTCATCAGTGTATTGAATTAGCATTCAGTTTCCTATATATTTAACCATATCAATAACGTAGACTAAAAACGGAATTGGGTACAGGACAGATCCCTGTGGGACCCCAAATTCAACTTTTTCAGTACAAGAATTTACGTCTCCTAATCTAACTACCTGACTTATATCCTCCAAGTAATCCTGAAACCAGAAAGTATCAATGTAGTGCTCCTTAAGCGACTTGCACAATTCATCATAGTTGACGCTATCAAATGACTTTGATAGGTCCCATAAAATTAATATGGAAACTTTCTTTTTTAATCAATATTTCTAAAAAATTCGTCTGTTAATTTCGTCAAAGCTGTTTCTGTTGATAGACCTTTACGGAATCCATGCTGAGTTTTACCAATCATTTTCTTTTTCAGATGTTCCATTAATTGATTACATTCAACCTTTTCTATTACTTTCGATGTTAATGGAAGCATACAAACTGGTCTATAATTACCAGGGTCGTTTATGTCTCTTGTTCTTGTGAAGAGGGTCTACGAGGGGTTGTATCCAAATAGAAGGATATTTCCCAGTTACAATCGATGTATTTATTATGTATTTTCGACAGCTAATTTACTTTTGAGAAACACATTAGGTATGTCTTCTTCAACTGGACAAAAATGCATTATTAAGAAAGTCTTTCAAGATTTTTGGTGATCAATCTATTCTGAAGAAGTGTTTTAATTCTTTCATTCTACCTTGTGTCGAATATTGTTCTCCTGTTTGGTCTTCAGCTGCTGATTCTCATCATTATTTATTGGACAGGAACTTACGGTCCATTAAATTTCTGATCTAGATATTAATCTCTGCCACCATCTTTCAATTAGCTCGTTATGCATGTTGCATAAGATTTTTCATAACTCTGACCATCCTTTACATTCAGATCTTCCCGGACAGCTCCATCCTTTTCGTAATACTAGGCATGCAGTTAATTCTAATAGTCAGGCCTTCTCTATCATGAGGCTCAATACTACACAGCACTCAAGAAGTTTTATTACAGCTGTAACTAAATTGTGGAATGATCGTCCTAATCGGGTAGTTGAATCAGTAAAACTTCAAAAGTTCAAACTTGCAGCAAATATTTTCATGTTGAACAGGCTTACATAAGTCCTTAAATAGTTTATATATCAAATATCTTAATGTTGGTAATGTTTTTAAAATATTTTATTTTAATTCTCACTACTTCTTATATCGTTTATTTATTTCCTTATTTCCTTTCCTCACAGGGCTATTTTTCCCTGTTGGAGCCCTTGGGCTCATAGCAACTTGCTTTTCCAACTAGGTTTGTAGCTTAGCTAATAATAATAATAATAATAATAATAATAATAATAATAATTATGATTACCGTGATATGATTTGCAATAACTATAAGGGAATCTTTTGGAAAGCTAGTAGGAATACCTTCTGTCCTGTATGCATTACTATTATTCAAACTCTCAACTGTTAATAGGTTGTGGTCTAAACAATTGTATATTATCATTATAATTAGTTTGATCGGTGGTAATATCTTGATTTTCGTTCCTGTGTAGAATTTCCTGCGTTTTTTTTTTCCCTCCTCCAAGAGGTTTTTTTTGCCTACACTACCAAAGTTTTGGTTAAATTGATCTGCTTTAGCTTTTGGGTTGTCATATTCAATTTTTCTTTTATTTGTTTTATTAGGTACAATATTATTCATAATTTTCCATGTTTCTTTACGAGATTTTCTTTTCTTGATCTTATCTTTGTTATAATTAGGTCGGGCCATATGCAAATTAGAATTAAGTTTTTTATTTTTTATTTGCTTATACTCATTGTTCAAGTTTTCATTATGTCCATTTTGTTTGAGCCTTTCGTGCACTTTGTTCCTTTCAATCATACTCCTTTTCAAGATCTTTGTAAATCCAAGGCGCACTGGGCCTCCTTATTTCCCTAGTGGTAATTGGGACACATTTATCTAAAGCACTATTATACGCTTTATTGAAAATTCCTGTTTGTCTGTATCATCTGTGTGAGTGATTGTATCTAAAACTAATTTTTGATCTAGCAATGTATTGCGCAACAAATTTGTGGAATAGTATTTTAATCATCTGGAGTTTTCAGCGACTGATTTACGCTTTGGCTTCTTAATATCTATAATAAATGAGATATGTTCAGCTACAATACCTGGATTTACTTCCATGTCAAGAACACTTTCTTGCTTATTAGTTATTAAAATGTCTAATAGTATGGATGATGTGGGGCTAACTCTAGTAGGTTTGTTAATCATTATTAATCAGTAGGGTCTGTTTAAGTAAACAACCTGGCTCATGGGGCTCTCTCTCTCTCTCTCTCTCTCTATCTCTCTCTCTCTCTCTCTCTCTCTCTCTCTCTCTCTCTCTCTCTCTCTCTCTCTCTCTCTCTCTCATATGCTAATATTCCTTGTTATTTTCCATCGTTGCTTGTTTTTACTCGTTGCATACGCTTACGGTTTGTGTTTGACATGATGCAATGCGTAAGTTTCCAGTCTTCAATGTAAATGTGTTTTAATATTTACATGTTGAAAAAGTTTTCGGGCCTAAAACTACAATTTCCCACCTGCTTTCCATATCTTGCGCCAAGTCAGGTGAACTCCACTTTATTTAACTTACCTCTTCTTATTTTCTTTCCTGACTCTAACCGTCTTCTTTTTGTAGTTTTTGCGCATCCATGCCCTTTTCTCTGTCTCGTTCTCCTCCTCCTCCTCCTCCTACTCCGTTCCATCGTGTCGTTCCATTATTGAAGAGTCCCAAACGGTGTCCTTTACCCCAGGCCTCATTCTTAAGTCATTGCCGACCCTCCCTTGACCTTTTTCCACATTCTCTGAGTGACCTTTTACATTTTTTGTTCTTTTTTTTTATTGGGTAGCCTGCGTCTTCACTTCGAATAGGGCTCCTCCTGACATTGTCGGCCATTTTTAATTTGTAAACGGAGAATTCCCCAGCTACAACTCTATCCTTCACACACATGATATATACATACACACAGACATGCATACATACACAAACATACATATATATATATATATATGTGAGTGTGTTTTCGTGTATATGTATATATATGTATATATACATATATACATACACACAAATACACGCGCGCGCGCGCACACACACACACATATATATATATATATATATATATATATATATATATATATATATATATATATATATGTGTGTGTGTGTGTGTGTGTGTGTGTGTGTGTATGTACGTGTGTGTGTTAGTGCCACTCATGCCGGTATATTTGAGAATCTGGAAAGGAGAGTACAGGCATTTGGCAGCGGTATGAACACGCAGTAAATGCAATTACCTGTGGATCTAGTTTTTGTAATGACCGTGAATGATAATCAAGACCAAACCACCATTTTTTTTTTTCTGCCTGATATAACAATGTGATATGATTAGTGTTTACTCAGTAATGGTTTGTGTACCTCTGCTCTTAAGCATCAGGCGTATATGTTTAAAGTAAGGGAGTGTCTTATTAAAGCCTTATAATGATAAATATGTTTTTTGGTTACCTTGCTGGTTTAAATGTTTTTATAGCGCCCACCTCTTGATTTCGGCTTGTGCTAGGTTGGAATTATTTTCAATATTATTTTTTATTTTTTATTGCAACTATAATTATTACATACATTGCAAAAAGGAGAACATCGCTTTATGAAATAAGTCTACTGAACCTAATATTCGTCATAGTGTATTTTGATGCTTTATAGGTGGAGGATGAAGGCCTGCATTCAGCTTTAAAAGCAACCTGGTGGTTAAGATATTAAATTAAAGCAAAATACTGAAATGATGTATACGTTTCTGCGCATTGAACAACCGTAATCATATGATTTATTTGGAAGCGATTGGGCGTTGTTTAAATGAAGAGCAATATTAAAGACAATATTTTTCTCAGCATCTTTATTTCTTATGTGAGGTAGGAATGAACTGAAGCGAAGCCGGTGTTGGGGAACAAAACGATAAATTGCCCATTCTGTAAATCCCTGGATACTCCTGTGTTGGAAACCATATTGAATATGCTGTTAGTTAGGCTGGGTACATTTCATATGAGAATAGTTAATAAGGCTGGCTTTATTCGGGATGTATATTAATAGATATAATTTAACATAATTGGGAAGTATTGTTCATAATTTGTTCGGTATTTTGCAATAAAAGAGGCAATTCCTGTAATGGAACCGAAATTGGATATGATGATTTTTTTTTCTTTAGAATTTAGAAAAGGTTGTGAGGAGTTGAATGCAAAAGATTAAGTGTGTTTAGACTTGGTCAGACACACAAGATCCCTTGTGTTTTCGGGTCAGTGATTCTTCTTGAAATTATCTCTCTCTCTCTCTCTCTCTCTCTCTCTCTCTCTCTCTCTCTCTCTCTCTCTCTCTCTCTAATTATGGGTATATGTAGAATATGTATTTCACAGCAATTATATTTGAACCTTTTTCCCCTAAAGGCATTCCATTTCAGTTTCTCGTGAAGTCTCTCTTTACTAAATTCTTTTCTTCATTGTGGAATTCGTAGATAAGGTGAAGATCTGGCATTGGATCCTGTTCTAAGTTAAGCCATGAAAAGGTCAATATGGTGCATGTTGGAAAATACGATTCATTTCTCGTTGTCTGGAAAAAGACGAATTTGCGATGGGAAATGAAATGAAACACCAAAAATATATCTTTAGATTTATTACCTTTTGTAATTCACAGGTGGTTATAGAAGCGTTGCTTTCCACCAACACGCTCTTCTGTGCTTTTGTATCTCTGTAAATATGACTTTTTTTTTATTTAGTTCACATAATGACGGATTTCATACTCCCGAGATAAATTTAAGTAATGTACATGATACATGGTATTAAATTTTGGAAAATTTTAGAATCGTTTATAAACTATGATAAAGTATGGTTTTCCCCATCAGTTTCCATATGAGTTTGTGATGCTTTATATCAGAAAAAAAAAACCGTCAATTGATATAAAAAAAATTCTTTTTATTCATGAATTAATTACTTTTTATCCGTCATGGCATTCACAGATAAATCTTGTTTATTAGTTTTATTTATCTTTCTGTTCTTACGAAGTAAATTCTAATTTTTTTTATTCTTTGATTTTCTTTTTTATACACCTTTCGCTATTTCCTCCCAATAGGCATAATTGTCAATAAGAAGACTGTGTAAAACCGAGATGGTCTGGTCGAAATGTGTTTTTAATTACACTCGTAAATATCATAATAGGCCTATTGTCTCTTGTTAAGCCTATCGTAAACTGAATGCTATTTCTTCCCTTTCACCATTTTAGTGATCGTTATTTTCATGGCTCTACATAAATTGTTCTTTTGTTGGACTTGTGTTTACATATAAATGAAGTCTACGCTTTTCAGTTACTAGTTTGACCGCTAATGAATAACAAGATATAGAATTTATGTTGATTAACTTTTTAATGTAGTGTTGAAATATAAGTTTTAATTGGACAATATCACGCATTATATATATATATATATATATATATATATATATATATATAGATATATATATATATATATATATATATATATATATATATATATATATATACTGTATATATATATATATATATATATATATATATATATATATATATATATATATATATATATATTTCCCAAGTATTGGCATTTGATTACAGTAATACTCCTTATTCGTGTTTGTATAGCTCGTGCTACAATTAGAATGAATTGCTTTTATTTGATGCAGTGCACTAAACTTCCTCATGAAGTGAATGGTATTTGTGATATATTTCAAGTGTTGATTAGAAATTTTCCAGTTTGGAGCTTGGAAGAGTTAGCTTGACAGTTCCTCTCTCCTTTTTATTATTATTATTATTATTATTATTATTATTATTATTATTATTATTACTCTCCATTATTTCTCACATTACTATTGAAAAGTTTCTTCCGTTTCGAAGT
>NC_090746.1:34732099-34737099 GCF_036898095.1 Palaemon carinicauda | reverse complement strand
CCTCTGTTGGTTGTGTTTGATATAAAGTAGCACCAAACATTGTAACCTTGCACGTTCATCAAGTTACTCAGCGGGGGATTTGGTTGGAACGTTCTGGTGGCCTGAAAAATTTACTACTTAGTGGATTAAGGCATGGATTTTTCTTATAGCTTGCCTTGTAAGAGTTTATAATTACTTAAGAGTCTGATTTGCATACCTTTTGCCTGTTACAATACTTGAACGTCATATACTAGATTAATGGATTAGCATTTGTGTACATGCTTTAATCTTTATGTGCATTGTATTCGTGTTTTGATTGTGTCTGAATGTGATGTTAATTAAATTCTATCGTTATACTACTCTGTCCACTAATACTTTAGATCAAGATTTCAAGATTTGATATCAACATTTGGTTCCTTGTTGTTTAGAAAACACCCCATGACCTTGAATAATCCACCTGTGAGGGTTGGACATTATTAGTGCATCACTGTTATTTGTTTTTTTTACCATGAATGGTTTTCTCCATGTCAAGAACTTTAAGAAAAAGTTTTAACAGTTGTTTTCCAAGGACGTTTTGAATTTTGCTTGAGGCTAGATAAAGGTTGAATGACCATGCCTTTAAAGTTCCCATCTATTGCATGAGGCATCAGTTAGGTGCTAACTAACGGACGAGGTGAATACAACTAACTTTATTTCAACAGACAGCTAGCTCTTATAACAACAGTTTCAATGGTAGAAGGTCACAAAAATTCAGAGAGGTGTATAGTGAGATATACAATAAAATAGAAAATATTGTGACGATGTACATGTGTGCGTAAAACACATGCAGTACATGGCTCCCCCTCTGAAAATGACATACATGTGAAATATGGCGTAATGCTCTTTAGAGGCGTACCGCAGGCGGGTCATCTGGCAGGAGATATGCAGGTTTTAGGCAGTCAATGGAGACCCAGTCTTCTTTGTCATGAATGTTGATGCAGAAAGCCTTCGGTGTATGACGGATCACAAGGAAAGGGAAAGTGTAAGGGGGTGTTAGCGATGGCTTGCATCGCCGAATGCAGATCTGTCGGTATGTGTTGTTTGGCTGGAGGTTTGGAAGTCTAGGGGCATGGAGTAAATTTTCCCACAATGTGACGTAGTTGCTGGAGATTGTCGAAGGAGGTTGTTAATGGAAAAAAATTCAGTAGGGATGACCTACAGGTCACCCTGTACCATTTCAGCCACCGAGACATCAAGGGTGTCTTTAGGAGTGGTCCTTAGTCCCAGGAGTACCCAGGAAAGCTGGGTAAACCAGTTGGAGTCCTTGCAGCGGGAAATCACAGCTGCTATGAGGGTGCGTTGAAAACTTTCAACCATTCCGTTGGCTGCAGGGTTGTATGCGATTGTCTGATGTAGGGTGATTCCCAGGAGACTCACTAATGATGTCCACAATTGAGAAGTGAAAGTGGTACCCCTGTCAGAAGTAATATACTCAGGATACCAAATCTCGCTATCCATCCTGAGAGCAAGACAGATGTACACGTGGTGGACACTGTAGTATCCATGGGAATGGCTTCAGGCCGATGAGTGGAGCAGTTGACGGTGAATGGGTAACAATGTCCTTGTGATATGGGTAAGGGGCCTACAACATCGATTTGAAATTGGGCAAAGCGCTGCTGAGGTTGAGGAAAGGTGCCCACTCCTCTATCAGTGTGTCAATGTACTTTTGAGGTTTGGCATGAAGTAAAGTCATAGACTTAATACTTGGCATCCTTAGTAATGCTGGGCTAAATGAACTTCGTCTTCATTAGCTGTGCAGTAGAACGGCGTGAGGGAAGTGAAAGGCCATGAATGAAATCAAGCACCTGTCGATTTATGGGAGCAGGTATCCACGGTCTAGGTCTAACAGTACTGACGTTACAGAGGAGAATGACGGAGTCGTCAAAAGGAACGTCTTCCCAACGGATGGATGTGCAGGATGTCCTACATGCCTGGTACTCTGGATCCTTTCGTTGGGTATCTGCCAAGGCAATGTAATTCAATCCCAGGTGAATGGCTGCCAATGTGTTTCTTGACAGGGTATCGGCAACAGGATTAATTTTCCCAGGGAGGTGTTGAATAGTACAATTGTATTCGGCCCTGGTGGAGAGATGTTGGCATTGATGGTTGGACTACGCGTTGGGCTGTTGAGTGAAGGTGTGCACCAGAGGCTTGTGTTCCATGTGAATGACAAATGGCCAACTTTTCAAGAAAAGACAAAAGTGACGGACAGCCTAGTGCACAGTCAGCAATTTGTGGTCGAAGGTAGAGTAGCCAGATTCCCCCTTGGACAGTTTTTTACTGGAGAAGCCATTGACCACCTGCTCAAGTACTGCCTAAATAGCGATGTCACTGGCATCAGTGGAGAGGAGGAAAAGTGCATATGGTACTGGAAAACTGAGAGAGAGCAACAACAGTTGATAGGGCATTCTTTGCATTGCAGAAGGCCTTTTCTTTAAGGGGACCCCACGTCAGATCTTTTGGCTTGCCCTTGAGGGAGGCTTAGATAGGGGCAAGTGTGTTGGCGATAGCTGGCAGGAAACAGTGATAGTAGTTGATCATGCCCAAGAATTTTTGCTGTGCTTTGACGGTCGAAGGCGTGGGAAAGTTCTGAATGGCTGCTAACTTCTATGGAAGGGGGTCGACTCCTTCAGGAGTGATGCGGTGTCATAAGACTGATATTTCGTTGGCGCCAAAGGTACACTTGTCGTACTGGACTACAAGGTTGTTTTGTTGTAGGTGGTCGAGCACAATGCATAGATGACGGATGTGTTCCGCTATGGAGGAAGAAAAGAAAAGTAAGTTGTCCACGTAGCATACACAGAAGGTGAGGTCCCCTAATATGCTGCTCATGAGACGTTGAAAATTGGTCCCAGCATTACGAGGGCCAAAACAGGTGTAATTGAAGGTGTATGTACCGAAAGGGGTGGTAATGGCAGTCTTTGGGATGTCTTCGGTGTTCATGGGCATCTGATAGTACCCCTTCAGGATGTCAAGTGTGGAGAAATCCTTCGCTTTGTGTAAGGAGGAGGTCATGTCGGCAATGTTTGGGAGAGGATAGCGCTCCTGTTCTATCTTCATAATCAGGTGCCTCTAATCCCCACATGGATGCAGAGAGCAATCTCTCTTTGGAATGATGTGTAAGGATGACAACCATGGGGTTGAGTCCTTTTGGCAAAGGCTTATTTCTTCCATTTCGTCAAACATTTGTTTAACGGCTGGCAATTGATCAGGTGCCAGATGCCTGAATGAGGCAAATACTCTGGGCCCCGTCGTCTTGATATGATGATAAATATCGTGCTTGTTGGGAACCGTGGCCGTATGACGAATTTATGGACGGAAAACATCCGGGTACGACGTGAGGAGATTGTCGGAGGCATCCATGGGTGTACTGATATGTAGAGTGAGGTCAGAGGGGCCATGTTGGAAAGGTGTCGAGGAGTACAAATCTCCGTTGACTAACCATGGGTGAGCTACATCAACCAGGAGTTGAAAATATGAGAGGAAATTCACACCAAGGATTGGCAATGTGATGTCGGCAATGAGAAACTTCCACATTAATTTGTTGTTCCAAACAATAATGTGAGGGTTTCATAACCGGGAGAGGATATTGCAGATCCGTTGGCAGCTACCAGACGAACGTCGGCAGACTTAGACAGACTTATGTCGTGTTTTTGAGAGTGGCCTTGGCAGAAGAGAAAAATCACACACCCGGACCTGCATCATGTAAAGAGAAAAGATTAGTGACCGGAAGCCAACACCACAAGCGATGGCCTACATACATTTTTTTTTGTCCACTGACACGCATTTGCACATTTCTTCACAGCAGCCCCAAGTTTGGAGTGATAGTAGCATAACTGCAGCCGATGGTTGTCAGTAATTGGTTGGAGAGGTCGTTGGTTGGGGCATAAGCGTGGGGTGATATATGTGGGTGGTGGGCAGCTTTGTCGCCGCTCTGGCACGTCACAGGGTGGGTGTCTCTGTCCTATCACATTCACGTCTGCTTCGGCCAATGTTGAAGAGTTGCTCACTTTTTCAGGAGTGGAGGCATTGGTAGAGGTCTTGAAGATCGTTAAGTGGCTGTCCTTTAGGATGTTGACTTTGGTCATCAGGTCCTTCATGGGCAAAATATCGACATCAGGGATGGCAGCTCGTACGGGTTCGGGTAGGGGCCATACCCAAAGGGCTCGAAATAGATTAACTTAATGAGGAGAGCCGTCTGTGACAGGTTGCAGGCGAGTGATATTGGTCATTTCCCCGAAGGCAAGCGAAACCTTTTGGTTCCCCAACGGATGTTGAGAGAGCTGAAAAAGTTTTGCTTTGCGGGCAGCTGGTGATGGCGAATACTGTTATAGAAGGTATTATTTGAGGGCGTCGTACGTTATTGGGTGTCCCCTTGCTCGCACAGTCAATTAGAGATTTATGGGAAAGTGTCCCGGAGGGATCACCGCGAGAACATAACCTGCTTTGGTGCTTGACTGAGGCTTGCCCGCTGATACAAAACTGGACTTCAGCCTGCTGGAATCAGGTGAACACTTCTCCGCTTGCGAAGGGTGGTATTTTCATTGAGGCAGTGTGCGCAAAAAAGGCAGGTTCGGTGGGCAGCATCTTCAAATGGTAGGGCGCAGCAGTGAGGGGTCAGGCAGAAGGGAGCGGTCACTTTTCTGGTCACCAATGTGCAAGGTACCTGTTAGGTGATAACTGAGAGCCGTGGTGAATGCAACTAACTTTATTTCAACAGACAGCCAGCTTCTATAACAGCAGTTTCAATGGAAGGTCACAAAAATCCAAACAGATCAATTCAAGGATAGACAGGCTTAAACCAGTTCGGTTAGCAGAGAGCTGTTGAGAGAGATATACAGTAATAAAGAAAATACCTTACAATGTATGAGTTTGTGAAACACGTGTGGTATACTATTGAGGATTATTCTTTGATCAGTTATTAGGCTGCTAGAGGTGAATATTTTGCTTTGTTACTAGGGATATTAAAACCATTTCTCTTG
>NC_090746.1:34724599-34727099 GCF_036898095.1 Palaemon carinicauda | reverse complement strand
TAGTATCTCAACGGGCGGCTGGTGCCCTGGCCAACCTCCTACCTTCCTATATATATATACACACATACACACGTACCAGTATTTCATCATCATCATCAGTAGCCGTTACTGGTCCAGCGCAGAAAAAAGGTCTCAGACATGTATTTCCACTTGCATCTGTGTATGGTCTTTTTTTGACAGTTCACACCCGCAAGCTTTCTTCATTCGTCAATCCATTGTCTTCTCTTCCTTCCTCTGATTCTTTTACAGTCTCTAGGGACCCATTCTTTTATTCTTAATGTTCATTTGTAGTTTGCCATTCTTATATATCCTGCCCATGTCATTTGTTTTCCTTAAATGTTAGATTTTCATCTACTTTTGTTCTCTCTCTCTCTCTCTCTCTCTCTCTCTCTCTCTCTCTCTCTCTCTCTCTCTCTCTCTCTCATATATATAGATAGATAGATAGATAGATAGATAAATTGATCTATGGAAATGGAGGCTACGTTGTAGCAAAAGACTTGAAAAAATTAGGTTCCGAATTTTGTTCCTTTTAAATTCAAACTTTTGAATTTGAATTTCGCGTAACACTAATTATTTCGGTAGTTTCAAGCCGCTGAGCATGTGAATCCTCTTTCTAACGATATCCTTTTTCAAACGTCAACTCGATCCGTAGCAAACTCTTGTAACATTTATTTCGTTGATCTTAATAGCTTTAAGCATAGAGCTTGGACGTTTTTTAACTGTAAATGGTAATTCTAAATCTTTAAAAAATCAATGAACTTTCTATTTGCATTCAACAAGGTTTGTGATTTCATTTATTTGAACCGCTAGGTATATTTTGCAGAATATATTTTTTTGCCTTTTAATTGTAATGGGAAATGGTAATTAATATACAACGGTATGTGTTGGAAGTTTCTCAAATGGTAAATATAGTGATCTCACAAAGAAAATCTATTTTTTTCCAGAGAATTCAAGTCTCCCTTATGACTAATCGGGATATTGATAAAAGACAATGGCAAACAGACATCTATAGTAGCAAAAAGAATAAAATTTTTCCTTGTAAATACAAGTGATTAAATTCCTCAAAAATGGCCATGCTCCAAAGCCCAGTAATGTCTTCCACCGTGCGAACAAGGATGCGAAGTTTCATTCTTTCCTAAGGTTACATACCAAATCTTGAGGTGAAATTTATTCCCAAAGCTCTTTTTAAATTTTCTATGGTTCAAAAATATTAGCGCCGTGTATTAAAACGGCCACAAAGGCAAATTCTTCAGTACTTCTCAGTTTCTTTGAGGCAAAGTTGATATTGGAATGCCTTTCCGCAGGGATTGTTGTTTAGTTGGTTAGCGTCGCAACCGACTTCTGAAGAGAGCAAGTTCATATTATTTCTCTCTCAAATAAGGAAAAATGATTTTATGAATTTACCTCCTGGGTGTTGAGATTAACGGTTCACTGGGCTTTGAAGCATGGCAATTTTTGAGGAATTTAATCACTTGTATTTTCAAGGAAAAATTGTATTCTTGTTATTAAAACATCACAAATCACTCCTAAAAGCAAAGTACATCTTCGTGATCAATTATGTCTTAAATGTAGTCCTTGTCATCCATTTCTTGTTTTTAATACCACATCAGGACAGCAAGTCATCATAGGTAATAATAGCCCCAGGATTTCATTGTTTTTTTAAAGAACTATAATAAGAGTTTGAGATGTGTTTTTAGATGAAAATTACCTTGGTTTAGATGGTAAAATAGAAAAGTAATTTTTTCTTTACAGAGATGGATCATGGGCTCTTTCACGACCCATCATTTGGCAACAGAGAATAGCCCCATGTTTTGTATGTGCCTATATTTCAGGCGCGTAGCATCATTTTGTGAAAACGAAAAGTATTTTAAAAGTTATGATTGGTCTTGATTCATATCTTCTAAAGTATTCATGCATAATCTCCCCTTTATAATAGAACTTAAATGGGACTACAATATATATATATATATATATATATATATATATATATATATATAGAGAGAGAGAGAGAGAGAGAGAGAGAGAGAGAGAGAGAGAGAGAGAGAGAGAGAGAGAATTTCCTGTTACGCTGAGCTCTGTCGAACCTTGGGGTAGGTGGAGAGGGAGTAGTCATATCCTGGTAAGAGGGGAGGTGGTTGCGTGTGTGTGTGCATATCTATCTAAATATTTAGCCGTCATTTTTGATGGTTCGCGTAAACTAGTGGCTAAACTAGTAGGTAGCAGGCTGGCCTGGGCATCAACCGCCCGTTGAGGTACTACCGCTAGAGAGTTATTAGGTCCTTTGACTGGCCAGACAGTACTACGTAGGACCCTTCTCTCTGGTTATAGTTCTTTCCCTTAGCCTACACAGGTACCGAATAGTCTGGCCTATTCTTTACAGATTCTCCTCTGTCCTCATACACCTGACAACCCTGAGATTGCCAAACAATTCTTCACCCAAGGGGTTAACTACTGAACTGAAATTGTTCAGTGGCTACTTTCCTCTTGGTAAGGGTAGAAG
>NC_090746.1:34699599-34719599 GCF_036898095.1 Palaemon carinicauda | reverse complement strand
TTCAGTTTCTTCTTGAAATCCTTAATATCTTCAGTCTTTCGAATGTCTTGTGGGAGCTTATTGTATAGTCTCGGAGCCGTATATTTTAAGACTCTAGACTAGAGCCTGCACTAGACATAGAGTATATATAGGTTCGAGTGATTTGAAATCATCTGTAACTATTCTGGTCGTAAGTGTTTATTGCAGGCTTGTAATCTCTTAATATAACGCGTAAAATTAAAGCTTCTAATCTTCTTTTTTTCTTATTCAAATGTAAATTTAGACTTAATCAGAATTAAAGTGCCGCTCCATTTTAATGTGTTTTCTGTTTTTGAATGAGAGAGAGAGAGAGAGAGAGAGAGAGAGAGAGAGAGAGAGAGAGAGAGAGAGAGAGAGAGAGAGAGAGAGAAATGGGGGAGGAGTAAGGAAAGAGTGGTTGTCGCACTCGAAAATCAGTAGTTCAGGGGACGCTTCTAACGGCCATCAATAGGATAAGTGAACCGGATGCGCCTTCACTAAGGCTTCTATACACGGATGGCTGGTTCAAAGTCTGGTTGCTTCTCCCTCTTCCCCTTATTTCACCTTTCTCAATATCTTTCAAGTCATGACCCATCCCCCCTTTAGAAAACCCATGAAGCTGCTGCTCCCTCCTCTCTCTCTCTCTCTCTCTCTCTCTCTCTCTCTCTCTCTCTCTCTCTCTCTCTCTCTCTCTCTCTCTCTCTGATCCTCTTTAGGGAGCTAAAAAGATTTCTCCAAAAAGGAGGTTTGTTCAAAGGAGCCATTTCTTCAACGATGACAATTTAGCTCAAAGATCTGTGCTTTCATGTCTTCAAAGGGAACGAGGTTATGAGACAAGTTCTCCTTCTCTCTATGGGATTATTTTCACTCCATTTTTCCTGTTCTTTATTCTAGAGGCCAACTATCTTCTCTAATGAGTTGCCGTTGAAACACTAAGAGGCTTTGATAAGTTGTTATTGATGTCACATTTGTTTCCAGGTAGATTCCAGTGTAGCTTACATTTATTGGTTTCTCTGTTTGTAAAATGAAAAGGGGAGTGTATGGGGGACTGAGTTGCTAATTCTAAAGTATCCTTATTTTAATTTCAAATTTTTGGTTCTCGGCTCTAAAGGAAATAAATTTTTTATTTGAATATTCACAACTTTTATAGATGGAAGGTACGTTGTATTTGATAAACATGTTTATTTTTCTTATAATTTAAAAAAAACTTTCAAATTTTTTTTGAGTAAGATGATATTTCAATGCATATAGGTGATTGATATGGCGGACTAATCAATTCCATTGACGTATACAGTATGCCTTTCACGGAATATATATGTTGGTTTTGATGTATTAAGCGTGACACTTTAAGTGAATGTGAGTTTATAGGTAACCTCATGTACATGTGCCTTCTAAATTGCTGTAATATCTTAAGTATTTTTGTACAATTGCATCGTACTGGTAACATGACTGAATGGTAAGTTTTGCTTCTTTTTATTGTTAGATATGGTGGTATAGTAAAAGTACAGTGCCTAGTTACAGTGTGCGTTTAACACAAAAATATATAAAGTTTTGTTTCCCTTTTCCCTCTCAGCTCAGTCATATTTATGAGTCAAGTTGTAATTACAGGAACATTATGTTGGGGGGTGCGCATGCGCAATTCGAATGGTGTCCATATTATCAAAGTTTTGATCCTTTCTGGAAATCACTGTAATATGTAAACAAATCTTGCTCAATTTTTAAGATCCAAGACCACATATTGTGGATGTAAGCCGCCCTAAAACAAATGAATATTGGGAAAGTAGCATAGTATCAAACAAATTTTTTGGTAGTAATAGTAGCTTAAGGTATTGTCCTGTGGTTGGGGTGTTAGAATTCTGCCGACTGTACGTCCTGCGTGTCGTGGAAAGTTACTAAGAGGTCACCTGCTGCCAAAAAGTCCTGCATTTTAGCAAAATTCTAGATCTATTGCCAATAACTGTGGAAAATGCTACTTTGCACTTGGACTTTTAAGTCTAAGGTTAGGACCACCTCCAGTAACTGGTTGATGACTGCAAGGGATAGCGGTGGGAAAGAAGAATATAAGCCTAAGATAACCAATCTTCGGACAATCTCGAACAGCAACAAAAGGCAACTTTTAACAAGCAGTATTGGAATCTGCTAACATCTTTGATTGACCCGGCCACTTAAAAAGTATGCTCACATAGTGCCAAATTTTCATAGAAATGCTTTTCCGTAATTAAGCTCATAAGATGGTGGATGCTGGATAACCTTTAATTTTGTACCCATGTAGTAAATACATTTGTTTCTTCAGAAAACCTGTTCCTTGCAGGATGTAAAACACTTGTTTGATCAACAAATCAGCATTATCCATTTGTTTTATTATTAGGGATATGTTTAGATATTTAATCTTATAAACTGCAAAATAGGTCAATGTTTTTAAGGAATTCAACGAGGGAAGCTTATCGTTGAAAAGTAACATTTTTCTTTATAGAATTATTTAATCTTTAAACTAACATATTAGCTCGACATGTCTCATAACGCAATATACATTTTTGGAAAACGATGTAAAATGACTAGGGTTTAATCAGAAGGCTTGATGAAGTCTTCTTAATCTCTGATAAATTTTAAAACAAACAAATTGTAAACAGACTTTCCAACGTATACTACGAGAAAATCCATTTAATTTGGTTCTTTGTATCAGCTACTATTTAATTAAAAGAAATAGACTATAATTTTAATTTTGTTTATTTCCAGCGCATATTTATATTTATATATATATATATATATATATATATATATATATATGTATGTATATATATATATATATATATATATATATATATATATATATATATATATATTATATATATGTATGTATATATATGTATATATATATGTATGTATATATATATATGTATGTATATATATATATATATATATATATGTATGTATATATATATGTATGTATATATATATATATATATATATATATGCATATATATATGTATATATATATGTATGTATGTATACATATAAATATATATATATATATTATATATATATATATATATTATATATATATGCATATATATATGTATATATATATGTATGTATGTATACATATAAATATATATATATATATATATATATATATATATATATATATATATATGCATATATATATGTATATATATATGCATGTATGTATACATATATATATATATATATATATATATATATATATGACCAGAAACTTGCTCTATTATATAGGGGAGATTATAAACACCAGTAGGCGAGATGGAGTAGCCAAATGGTGTAAGATAACACTATATAAAATAAAGTATATTGCCTGTGTCTCGATCAACCAACCAACTTGAGTAACGCTTGGCTCGATCAATGCTTGGCTGGATGACGACCCAATAGGTACAGGTTCGGCATTGAATGGCCCATCAGGCCTCAGTACCAGACCATATGGCCCAAACTTCTATATGTCAATCTAAGTCATATCATAGGGCCAGAAAACTCGTTCTATCAATAAATCATAGGGTAGGGTATCGGCTTTAGTAACTCTCCTACCCCCATACTTGGCTGAAAATGCTTTTCTTGAAGTGGAAGAGAAATGCCCGTTGGCGCCATACCTTCTACGCCTAGGAGAATGCTCGAGTGCTTGGACGAGGATTGAAACTGACAGACGAGAATGATTATGAATGGAAGGTAAATCAGTTGTTGTTTGCGGATGATACTGTACTGGTTGCAGACTCGGAAGAGAAGTTTGGCCGATTAGTTACGGAATTTGGAAGGTTGTGTGAGAGAAGGAAGTTTGGGCTATATGGTCTGGTACTGAGGCCTGATAGGTCATTCAATGCCGAACCTGTACCTATTGGGTCGTCATCCACCCAAGCATTGATCGAGCCAAGCGTTACCCAAGTTGGTTGATCGAGCCACAGGCAATAAACTTTATTTTATATAGTGTTATCTTGCTCCATTTGGCTACTCTATCTCGCCTACTGGTGTTTATAAGGTTATCAGAGTAAGGTTATCAGACGAATATATATTATTTGTATATAGATTTACATATAGATATATAAATATTTGTGTATTTTTTGTATGTACATATACATATACATAGAATATATATATGTATGTATATATACATATACATAGAATATATATATGTATGTATATATACATATACATAGATATATATATATATATATATATATATATATATATATATATATATGTATATATATATATCCAAATAAGCCATATATATTTTTGATACATTAATGTCTGGATTCTCTTAACGACCTCGGGATCAGAGCCCCAGGCGAAATCACACAAAGACAAGAGCTTGGCTCCGGCCGGGAATCGAACCCTGGTCGGCAAGCTTGTACAGACAGTGACTAACCCACTTGGCCAAGTGGGTTAGTCACTGTCTGTACAAGCTTGCCGACCAGGGTTCGATTCCCGGCCGGAGCCAAGCTCTTGTCTTTGTGTGATTTCGCCTGGGGCTCTGATCCCGAGGCCGTTAAGAGAATCCAGACATTAATGTATCAAAAATATATATGGCTTATTTGAATATGAAAAACACGTAAAAATGTGCAAAATTTATCATATATATATATATATATATATATATATATATATATATATATATATATATATATATATATATATATATATATGACCTGTGTAGACGGATAATGAGACGTCGGCATATGGGTTTTCTTCATTTATTACAAAAGGTTCATTTGTAAGTACACTATACACAACTACCCTCTCAGGTGAGAGACTTATCAACTTGAGCGCTCACCGGCAACTAACTACTCCCTTTGTTACCGAAATGCAACCATTGCAAAACATGCTGACACATAGGTTTTTGTGGAATACTCATGAATATTGAGTTTATTTACCTTGATGTAAAACACACACATATATATACATGAATTAGGACATTACTCCTCCCCCCAAGCTCCTCACTCCGGGAGGAGGTGCGCACTCGCCCACACTAGTCTATGATATATGGAGGACACTCCAACCTGGAATAGGCATGGCATGTACTAAACAGAAATGCAACATAAAATATATATATAGAAATCACCCAAAAAACAACTCATCTTCCTCAAAAAAAATAAAAAATGAAATATTGCATGTAAAAAAGTACACAAAACAATATGAATAATTCCACTCATTTCTTCTTAAGACCTCTGCAACCAAAACACAGAATACTCAAAGTGAAAAAAAATCATATCAGTTTTACATAACCTCATCAATAACCTCCCTCTGGTTGCGGGCAATACAGGCTTCTTGGGCGGGACAGGGCTAGGAATAGATATTCCTTCATCCCCCGGTTTTACTTGTCCGGATTTACGGCACAATTTCGCAACAACTCACCACCACTGTTTCACCATTTATTTAAATCTCTACAACACTTGCACTTGCAACTTTCAACGGGTAGCCACTACCCATTTTCCCGAAAAAAATCATTCATCTTCCCGCCCTTCTCTTATAGCATTAAGTATAAGGTATTCACATCTACACATTCTCTAACACTGGCTATCCTCAAGGCTGAACTTTAATCCCGCAGCCACTTGCCATTCGGGAACTGCCCAGGCCCCAGCAACCAGGAATCATATAAATACATGAATAATACAGCATCCGACTGACGGATCTCACTTGACCTATATAAGCTCTTGATTGTTTATAGGTTCACTCAGCAATGTTATAAGTATTTCCACACTCAGCAAAATTACCACAACATTTTATGTATACAATTATCATCAATATAAAAACACATTATCAAGTTTATTTAAAACACGTCAAAAGAAGAAATGAGGTCTGTTCAAATAACATCAACAGCAAAGGAAAAAAAATTCTACTCGTCAACTGGAGGGATGTCACGTATGCAGGGGTAGAGAGGAACACTTTTGAAAAATACCTCTTCAGGTACCACATGTATGTGTGCCTGATGATGTTCAGACACTGCGCCATTAACAATGCTTTGTATCACAACTGTGTTATACTTAATCATCTTTACTCGGTACGGACCCAAATACGCTGGCTCTAGTTTGCGTCTCCTAGGTTGTAATCATTTCAAATACACACGATCGTCCACAAATACTTTTACCGGTGCGGTTTTGAACCGACCATCATACTTTGAGTTGTGATTTTCATTAGCTCTTTTCAAAAACCTTTCAGTGGTGTGCATTACTCTCCTCAATAGATTTGATAAATATACACAGTATTGCTCAGTTGAATAATTTGGCAGTTGTTGCGAATTAATGAGTACCATATATGGTAACACAGGATCCTGCCCATACACTAAAAAGAAAGGAGGGTCCTTGAGCGAAGCATTGTATGCAATGTTCAAAGCTAGCTCAGCTATAGGAAGCATGGCATGCCAATGAAGGCTGTCATCAGCCACTAAGTAACGCAAAATTCTCACTACTTCCCTATTATGCGATTCGACTAAGCCATTTGCTGAAGGTCTATATGCGGTCACTGAAAAGTGTTAAATTTTCATTAAGTCCGTGACCGATTTCACCACCTTATTTATAAACTCAAGATCATTATCACTTATCAAAATTTTCAGGCAACCAAACCTAGTAATAAAAGAGCACAGCGCCTGGGCTAATGAATTTGCAGATTTATCCAACATTGTGTATGTATGATTGTGAATTTGCAGATTTATCCAACATTGTGTATGTATGATTGTACCGAGTAAATGCATCCACAAATACACATATATACATGTTGTATTAATCCAGTAGGAAATGGTCCTACTACATCCATATGCACTCCATAAAATTTAATAGGAACCACAGGCCACTTTCTGGCTTCCGGTACAGTGTTCTTATGTTCTTTGAAACAGTTACAAGCATGACAACCTTTTATATAATTCTCTATAGATTTTTTCATTCCTAATCAAAAGAAGGATTCTCGTGCTCTTCTTAATGTTCTATCATTCCCTAAATGCTCTGCATACGGACTTACATGTACAATGTGGATGGCTCGTTTAATTAAAGAAGGAGGAAGAACTACCCGTGCACAAAATTCCTCTCCCCTCTTCTCGTAAGCACAATATAAGACAGCATTTTCAATAAAAAATTTCTCACGAGGCACATTAAGAAATGATGGATAACTCTCCAATTCCCCTTTAATCACTGCTCGCACTCTTTCCATCCATTCCTCTTTTTTCTGTCCCTCTCGGACTTCTTTTATGTCCCAACCTCCCAAGTCAATCAAACCTGCATCCTCAGGGCATTCATTCTGGACACCCCTGGTCATGTCCTCGGTCACCCACATATATTCATCTTCATCGCTCGTCTCTCTCTCTCTCTCTCTCTCTCTCTCTCTCTCTCTCTCTCTCTCTCTCTCTCTCTCTAACATGTGCAGCTCTCTCTCTCTCTCTCCGTCTTCTGCATGCGCATCATGAGAACTCTCATCCCGTTCTCTATTTTTCTATTATGATGGGGGTCTTCAATATTTTGGTTACGTTCTTCGTTCCTCTTTTGTGCCCTAGTTGTTACTTCTATTACTGCACCTCTAGAGAGGGCATCAACTACCTTGTTAGCTTTACCTTCTATGGAGTGTAAACCCTTTATATTGAACTCTAACAATCTCTCAATCTATCTCGCTTGACGAGAGATCAAATAATTTTTATAATACAAATCACATAAGGGGCAATGATCACTTTGCAACTCAATCGACTAACCTAATGAAAAGAACCGATGCCTCTCTAGAACCCAAAGAATAGCCAAAGCCTCTCGATCGAATGTACTATAATTCTTTTCTGCCCCTTTTAACGCCCGGGAAGCAAAACAAATGGGTCGCTTTCTGCCATTATCATCTCGTTGAGAAACTACACCACCAATAGCTATGCTACTCGCATCTGTTGTCACTAAAAACGGGCGATCAAATCTAGGATATGCGAGTAATTCATTGCTAGTTAAGGCAACTTTCAAATGGTTAAAGGCCCTTTCTTCTTCCCCTCCCCAATTTATCACTTTTTGTTTCTTTAAAGCATCTAAGGGTCTCGCTATCTCTCCAAAACCTCTTATGAATTTATGGTAGTAACCAGCAAGCCCAAGGAACCCAGCTACTTTCTTATTTACGTGACCTGGGGAAATCTGTAATAGCTGCTACTTTACTGGGGCATGGTTGGACACCTGCTGGGGTTATTATGTGACCTAAAAATTCGACCTGTTTACAGAAAAATTTTCACTTTCAAAAATTTATTTTCATACCATTATGTCGCAATGCTTCTAAAACTTTACGAATATTAATATTATGTTCTTCTGCCGTTTTCCCTGTAATTATGATATCATCTAAATAAACAAGAACATTATGGCCAATTAAGGGCGACAAGACCCGCATCATTCCTCTAGAAAAATTACTTGGAGCATTTTTAACACCGAAAGGAAGAAAATTAAGCTGAAATAATTGATCGTTAGCTATAAATGCCATTTTACATTTACTGTCTTCCTGAATGGGTATTTGATAGTATCCAGATTTTAAATCAATAGTTGTAAAATATTTACTATCCTGTACTTTCACAAGTAATTCTTCGATCGCAATATCCTTAGTGACTGCATTCAATTTCCTATAATCAACACTATCTTACTAAGCCATCCTTTTTCCTGACTGTTACAATTGGAGAAGCCCAGGGGGATTCGCTCTCCTCGATTATCCCTTGTTCCCTTAATTTACTAATTTCCCTTTCTATCTCTCCCTGGAAATGAACCCCGATGGCTCATCTCCAATTGCAATTACATCGGAATAATTATTGACAATGTCACTAACTGCAGGCTGATATTCTGACGGACATAATTTTCGCGCTTCCATAATCAAATTCTGAGTGCGTTCGTCTGTGCGAGCTGGAGTTATGGCTCCCAATATCCTATTATAAGCTATTTCACATAACTCTAATTCACACACAGAATCACTTCCTAAAACAACTCTTTTATTTGACAAATTAACTATCGTTATATCAGCTCTGTTCTCTTTAATTTCTTTCAAGCCCTCTAATATCATATGGGCCCAATTGTCATGGGGTTTAACAACTACTTTGGTTCTTTCCGCAAGAGGGTGACACGGGGTCACAGATATGCTCGTAAGGGTCTGGGGAGACAACACTTCTCCACTCTCAGGTACAGCTGTTACCCTGCTTAAATGTCTGTCCGAGCTAACACACGCATTTACTGTCTCATGACTTTCTATCGGCAAAATGTACCCTCCTGCTTTTACTTTTATTGTATTTTTTCCCAAAAAAATGAAAATTTGAATATTAGAGATAAAATCTATTCCTAAGATAGCCTCGATTCCTGGAATTCCCAAGGTGGACAAGACAAAAAAATCATGAGTAAACTTCACAGACCCCACCTTGAATTTGACGATGGTTGTATGGTTTATGTGTAGTTTATTTCTTTTCTTCTTGGCGTGTCAAGAACAATGGATGCCGCTGGCTGTAGTGGATTTGAGGAGAATTTTTTTTCAATCAATGAAACACTGGCTCCCATGTCAATCAGCGTTCGGATGGATTTATCTTGCAGGTCGATCCTAACTGCTAACATTCCTAGACGGCCATTATGAAATATGGGGTACGGGCCAATAACCTCAGCTGCAATGCCGCTGCCCCCTAGTCCTGCGGGGGTGAGGTCGGGGGTACCGATGAAGGCCCCAGTGCCTGCTCTGTCACGTCTGTCGCCAGTGCTTCCTCGGCTACTGCTTGTGATGTCATGCAGGGGGGCATCGAACTCCCTCGTCTCCCCCTTCCTGTGTTTCCTTTTCCTGGGATGTTGGGCGGGGGGAGGTGTGCGTGTGCCACAGCCCGCCCGCCCTGGGCATTTTTTACTGGGCACTCTCGAGATAGATGACCGTAGGCCTGACAAGTGTAACAGCGGGGGGATCGTTGGGTGGGGCACTCCACTCGTCGGTGCGCCTCTCCCCCACAGTACCAATATCTGAAGACACTGCTAATCTGCTGACTACATTCCCCCTTACCACTCTTCAGGGGTCGACTGCCTCTCGGAATCGGCCCAGTTATTCCCAGTCCTTTTTTCTTCTGGCAAACTGTCTAAAATGTTTTGTATCGCACTCACTACGTCTGCTAATGAGCGATTGTCGCCAAACAAATAACCACACAAATACAAGTTTACTAATCTGCGAATATGTTTACGGGCAATTGCCGTTTTATCACCTTCTGGGAGATTGGCACTCCGGGTAGCAAACGAATCACAATCCCAAAAAAATGCAAGTTGCAAAACTAAGAATGGATTCACCTTTCCGTATTTTGGGTTTGTAATTTTCTTTCAGGTCTCCCTTTCTCGCATCAGGCAAGGCATACTTCTCAATTAGACGTCGTTTTATTTCAGTATAACTTCTTAAACTGTCCTGCGGCCAACACGTTACCTCCATTGCCGGAGCATCTTTCAGCAATCTAATTACTTGAATCGCTTTTTCTCTTTCCATCCACTCATATGTGGCTACTTCAAAGTCTCTCAAAAACAGTTCAATCGATTGAGACCCTACGTTAGACCGTTGATTATCAAAAGGCCTGACACTTGCCTGGAGTTCTGGCAACTTTCAAACTACGATTTGCATATCTTCACTCGGCTGTTCATATGTACTTTCACTTGCATTTGAACTTCGTTTATGTACGTCGGATATGCTGTGGTTGCGCTCTGCTCCTGTTCTCGTTCCACCACCAATCTGTTAATTAACTCTTCCAACTGTTCTAACTTATTTTCCAATTCTTGCGTTCTAATTTCCTGGAACACTATATCCCACTGCTCTTTCATTTTCATCTCCTGCAGCAGCAGTGTCTGCTATGTTAGTCCTTGTGTATCTCGGCATCTTGAACTTTTATTTCACCGGCTCAAAGAACAACTTCACTCACAGCATACACAAACAGACGTGTTTTTTTACACCTGACTCCAATATGACCGTGTAGACGGATAATGAGACGTCGGCATATGGGTTTTCTTCATTTATTACAAAAGGTTCATTTGTAAGTACACTATACACAACTACCCTCTCAGGTGAGGGACTTGTCAACTCGAGCGCTCACCGGCAACTAACTACTCCCTTTGTTACCTAAATGCAACCATTGCAAAACATGCTGACACATAGGTTTTTGTGGAATGCGCATGAATATTGAGTTCATATACCTTGATGTAAAACACACACATATATACATAAATTAGGACATATATTACGGATTTTGAAGCCAAGCGAAAAATCTATTTTTGGGTGAGATGGCCATGTCGTCCTGATGGAAGCTTCCTACAGACAGTTTTCTAAGGGATATTTGGCTACAGTGATACTCCCAGAGAATTGACCATAGGTCTCCAGAATTCTAACTCCTGGCGCGAGTATCCTTAAAATTTCTCTTAAGGATATCGCATGATATCAGGGGACGTATATCTTGATACGAAACATGGCAATCTTCACCCCGAATAGCGTTTTCACTTCGAGGGGGAAGAGTGGCAAAATTGAAGGGGAGCCGTTATCAAGGTTACCCTTCCTCCCCTACTATTACAGGGCTCCAAGATGGCGCTCATTCCTTGTAGCATTGAGCATGGTGCTACAGATATAGTAGTTTTGGGAGGGAATATTACCTAATCCTTTTCTTAGAAAAAGAGGGTGGGTTCATCGGGACGACATGGCCATCTCACCCATAAATAGATTTTTCGCTTTGCTTCAAAATCCGTTTTTAGGGCTCAAGCCATGTCGTCCTGATGGAAGTTTACCAGAGAATTACTTGAAAGTACTGTATCTGTGGGTTTGTATAAGTGCCTCAACCTTGGGTCAGTTTTTATATGGTCATCCAGACCACTGAAAGATATTATGATACCGTTATACGTCATTACTGCTAATCATGGAACAATGATAGGGCTTCCTGCTCCCTGCAGGGAAGTGTCTTGCTAGACAAAAAAGCTCAAGGTTTGTATACATGTAGGAACAAAATAAGTATCAATCGGATCTATTTGTTTATATACATCAGTACCATCAGTATGCGTTTTACTTAGGAAAATAAGTAAAAGGACTCCAGCTTCGTTTTATTTTGGCTACATGTGTGGTGAAATAGGACCCAATTACACTTTTGGTCATTTATTTATGATAAATGATTAAATAGAACAACGTTTAATATAACATAAAAGAGAATTATACATTCAACATATACAGACAATGTTTTTCCACCTGAAAGGGAAGAAAGGGTTAATGCCACTCACAATATATGAGAAAATTAAGATAATTTTTTACTGTAAATGTTGGATACTATCAACACTGTGTACAATGTACACATGGCACTAGTGTTATTTGTATAATTTCTGCACCTAGAAATGAACAGTCCTAGTGTCACCAGGGTGACACTCAACAAAAAGATATTGCACTGGAAGGTGTCAAACCTTTTCACCCAATTGATAAGTCCCAATCAATTCACCGTTCATCGCAGCACTAGATGACAGGTTTTACCACATTACCTGCCGCCACCACGTAATGCTTCAATTCGTGCACTTGCTTTGCATAATGTTTGTAAAACACTCTGGAGGATTTCCAACCAGTGTATGAGCGAAGATGCTCAAAGTCCATATGCTGAAAAAAGTTCAGTGAGGAAGCAATTTTTCTCGGATCGTGACCTGCGGGTGTACTATCAAGATCCGCTCTGCCAGTGAAGTAGGTGAGCTTCGCCCTTAGTTGTTTTAGGGATAAATTCGATCCTGAGGTTTCGCCTTTGAAGAGCTGCCCTCCCCTGAAGTCTGAAGTTCTTCAAAGATAGACCTTTAGACACTCCACTGGACATAGAGACATCTTCCTTCAGAGGGAAGATTCTCCAGGGACCCCACCTGTTGGTGGGTAGCTCGTTTTTGGCGAGAAAAGTAGGATCAGGGAAGAGATTCAGTTCTCCCGCTTCTGTGAACTGAATATGGCCCTCGTCTCTTGATAGGGCTACTATTTCACTAACTCTAGCCCCTGAGGCTATAGCGAACAGGAAAAACACTTTTTGGCTTATATCCTTAAGAGAACAATCTTCATTGTTCAAGGTTGAAGCATAGTGTAAGACTATCCAGAGACCATGAAATGGGCTTCGGAGGGGCTGCAGGTTTAAGTCTAGCGCATGCTTTCGGGATCTTGTTAAAAATTAAGTTCGCCAGGTCCACCTGGAAGGCGTATAGAAGATTTCTAGTCAAGGCTGACTTACACATAGTTATCGTGGTGGCAGCCAGCCAGGCCTTGTTCGTGAAGGTGGATGAAGAAGGACAGGTAGAAGTCTATTGAGATTTCATTTGGCCTTTTTGCTTTAACGAAAGCAACCCACTTTCTCCAAGACAATTCGTATTGTCTTCTGGTTGACTTTGACTTGTATTCTTCTAAGAAGTCTATACTGCCTTTTGAGATCCCAAATCTTTTCTTTACTGCCAAGGCAAGAAAATCATGAGATGAAGGTTTTGGGTTCTCTGTTATGAAGCGAAGACAGTCGACTTCTGAACCAGTTGAGATAGAGCTGGGTTCGGTAGAGGGACCAGCCTCAGCTTCAGTTCCATCACTAGAGGGAACCAATTGCTCTTGGGCCACTTGAGGGCCACTAGAGCTGCAGTTCCCCTGAAGGATCTCAGCTTGTTGAGGACCTTCAGCAGGAAATTGGTTGAAGGGAATAGGTAGATCCGGGTCCACGTCCATCGCCTCTGCCAGAGGGTCCTCTTATGGGGCTACATATCGAGGTAGTTTCTTGTTGTCGCTCGTCGCGAAGAGGTCGATCTGCAGTTCCGGGACTTTTTCTAAGATGAAGGAGAATGAGTCTGCATCTAGGGACCATTCTGACTCTATTGGCTTTAGCCTGGATAGAGCGTCCGCCGTCACATTGCGGAACCCTTGTAGGTGAACTGCTAAACGAAAGATGGCTAACGTCACATAGTTGATGTGGGGCGATCTCGAGCCTTGTCGGTTCGGACATCTCACTATCACTTCGTTGTCCAAGACCAGCCTGATGTGGGCTGATCTGTGAAGGGATAGTTTCTTCAGCGTAAGGAGGACTGCCATGGCCTCCAGAATATTGATGTGAAAGGTCTTGAATATAGATGACCAAGTCCCTTGGGCTTTCCTTTGATGGGAGTGGCCTCCCCATCCTTCCGTCGAGGCATCCGTGTGGATGGTCACCGATGGGGGAGGTGGTTGTAAGGGAATGGTCCTCGTTAGGCTCTTGACCTTCGACCACGGCTTGAGAAGTGATCGTAGTAAGGTCGGTATCGGTCTTTGTAGATCTCTTCGAGCATTTAATGCGTATCTTCTCCACACTCCTGACTCATCTTTTAGCTGTGCTCTTAGCACTGGGTCTATTACTGCTGCAAACTGGAGAGAGCCCAGTACTCATTCCTGTTGGCGTCTTGAGATCCTGTCGGATTTCAGTAGTCTCTTGACAGAACCCGCGATCTCTCTCCTCTTCTTTGGTGGAATGGAGAGGCGGTGTGACTTCAAGTTCCAATGGATTCCCAGTCATTGAAACTCCTGAGCTGAAGAGAGAGAGCCTTCTTGAAGTTGATCTTGAATCCCAGATGTTCCAGGAACTGGATCACTTTCTTGGATGCTTGCAGATAAGCAGTCTTGGATGCTGCCCACACCAGCCAGTCGTCCAGGTACGCTGCTACCTGAACACCTTATAGGCTTAGTTGTTGTACGAATGCGTCTGCAAGTTTCGTGAAGATCCTTGGGGCTATGTTTAGTCCAAAGGGCATGGCTCTGAAGACATACTTTATCTTCTGTAACTTGAATCCTAGGTAGGAGGAGAGGGGGTGGCTGACTGGGAGGTGCCAATAAGCATCTGCCAGTTCTATTGAGACTGTGTACGCCCCTTTTTGTAAAAGGGTCCTTGTGTGTTGAAGGGTTAACATCCTGAACTTGTTGTTCTCGATGAACTTATTGAGTGGCGACAAGTCCAGAATGACACTGAGTTTGTCCGAGTCCTTCTTGGGAACACAAAACAGCCTTCCCTAGAATTTGATGGACTTTGCTTTCCTTATAACCTTTTTGCTCAAGAGTTCTAAGGTATATTCTTCCAGTTAGGGGGTGGAGTGTTGGAAGAATTGAGGAAATGAAGGTGGAGACTTGTTCCATTTCCATCCTAGTCCATTTTTGATTAGGCTATGGGCCCAGGGATCAAAGGTCCAACGATCTCGAAAGTGTTGGAGTCTCCCTCCTACGTGAAGCATCTCATTGCTTAGGTGGTCCGGAGGGCTTACCACCCTGACCACGTCCTCCCCTGCCTCGGGAAGGGTGTCTTGAGGAGCCCCGTCGAGAACCTCTTCCTTTCGGATGAAAGGTAGTGGTTTGCCTCTCAAACCCTGGGTTGAAAGTTGGTGACTGGGCAACCAGCTGTTGAGGCACCACTTCGAAGGTGGTCTGTGGCTGAGCAACCACTTGGGGCATCGCGGTCATGGTGACCGTGGGATGTTGCTGAGTAGGCCGAGAGGGTAGTCTTGGCTACTTTGACTTGCGTTTTGGTTGGGGACCTGCATCCGGGGAAGGCTTCCTCTTTGAAGAGATGCCCCACTTCTGGAGAAGGTTTCTATTCTCCGTGGCGGCTTTCTCGAATACCTCTTTGACCGCTTCACTCGGGAAGAGGTCCTAACCCCAGATGATGGAAGAAATCAACTTCCTGGGTTCGTGTTTTACTGTCGCAGCAGCAAACACGAACTCTCTATAGGCTCTCCTAGTCTTCAGGAAGATGTACAGGTCCTTTACTAAGGTGGCCATATGCATCTTGGCCAGGACTGTGAGCATGTCTGGGGTGTGTTGTGGCCTTCACACATCTCGATGCAGTTCTGGAGGGACAGGGAGGCGGCAAGCCTCTCTTTCGTCTCTTGCTCCCTTCACAAGAGAAAGTCCAACAGCTTAGGGAGATTCTCGCTGAACTGCCGTCCCGCGATATCTGCATCTAGCTTTCCTACTGAGATGGTTAGGTGGACCTCCTTCCATTCCTTCTTATCCATGGGCAGGGCTAATGACAAAGGCCTACACTCTTCTAGTGTAGGGCCTGGTTTGCCTGCCTCAACTGCCTTGGCAACAGTCTGGAACGCCTTCGACGTAAAGGGGAAAGTTTGGAAGGAGGAGCAAGAAAGGTAGTGTGTTTTTTGCTCAATGCAGAAACTTTCGAGTTGGTATAACCCGCCTTCTTCAGGCTGCTCGACAATAAAGCCTGTGCCTTGTCATGGTCGAAAACCATGACCTCCATCAGTTCTGTCTCTCCCTTTGACGCTGGCTCATGCTTCAGTCGAATGAAGCAGTCAGGGTAGGCATTAAAGCTCGGCCAGAACTGAATGTCGTCTAGGGGAACGGCTCCCATCTTGTCTGAGATGTAGAGCTTGCCGTTGGTAATCGGCATATACTCCGCGTACCCCCAGGGATTGGTCTCGGAGCAGGTTGGCAGGTCTTGAACTCTGGGTCACTTGTAAGACCCTCGGGAGGCGGCGGTCCGTGTCGCTTCACGGAGCTCTCTTGTGAGCTTCGCTTCCCATGCTTCGCTCTCTTTGTGAAGATTCTCCATCAGAGTGGTAATATGAGCCAAAACTGCCTGGCCCATGGTGTCCAATGGAGGGGTAGGAGCCGAAGATGTAGATGGTTTCGGCTCTGGTGCCGGCACAGGCGGAAGGGACTCCTCCATTTCCAACGAATCAACGTCTTCTTTTCCTCCGGGAGGTAGAGTAGACTCTTCCTCAGGATTGTCCCTAAGGAGATCCTTCTCTGTGTTCGTGGACACTTCAGACATCCTTTCCCCCTGGTTGATGTCTATGCCTTGCATCGCCTCACTGACGTCCGCCTCAATTGCGATCTGGACGCAGGGAGGTCCGGGTCGTGTCTGGGGCACAACAGCTTCATTACCCGCTCTGGGGAACAGCAAGCTACGCATCATGTCATTTGGAAGGTACGGTCCCGGAGTGTTCTTCTGGAACCCTCGTACCCATTTGCGAAGCTTCTCACATGCTGCGTCCCTCGACCCCGCTGACTTGGGGTTGCTGAAACTCTCGGCCACCATGGCCGAGCAGACGTTGCAGTTCTTGTGGTCCCAATACCGTAAAGTTTCAGTGGTAATGGCGCAAGCGGCATGAGTCCTGCACATAGTGTGACCACAAAAGTTCCTACTCTTGTGGTTGCAGTACATCACCTCACACTTCATTTTGGGCTCCTCCTGTAAAGAAAGGAAATTTAAATGAGTATGCGGTTATTTATCACACTTGATAAATAAGTTACATGCAATAAATGTTTTAGTAACTTAACCATTATAGCTTAGGATAGTAAACTAGAAAGGAAATAGGAAAGACACATACTTGTGTCTCCTGTCCAGACAATTGCTGCAACCTCCCCCAATATTAATGTTAGAATTTCCTTATTAAGGGAAAATCAAGGGAGAAGGGTTCTAGCCTCTAGTTATACTAGCACTAACCTTTTCATAAAAGTATTAATATTGTGGGGTAAGTTATAAACTGATGACTTTATCAGTGTATTGAAGGAATACTTGACTTCATTATAAAATTGGTCTCAACAATAGACTGTGAAAGGACACACAGGGTATGTTGGAAATATAAACTACTGCATAATATATACTATAGTTTTCTGCCTGCGGTGTGTACTATACTGCAGAAATACTGGCTACTGTATAAGCATATACTGTAGTTCAGCTGGTATGTTGCCGGCTAGGCTAGTACCTGGTGGCACCGGTCCAGCCGGCATGCTACCGGCTGGGTTAGTACCTGACGGCACCAACCGACAGAGAGAGAAAAAGCATGGATTGAAGGGCTGCCTTATTAATGTAGTTTTTAGTACAATAAATAAGGGTGTAGGTATGTTATTCCTACTGCCTTCCTCCAGAATAAGAGTTCAAATGGAAGGGCTGAATGAATCATTCTAGCTTCCATGCAACCACAAGATCTGTTGCCAGTCACTGCCGGTTTCAGGGATGTGGATGGCAGTCCAAGGGAGGAGCGAAGAACACTCAAAGATAAAAGGGTCTCCCACCGGCAGCTGTCACAGCCGGCACAACCTTTCCCGGAGCCTTGCGTCCGTAGGGGAAAGTCGGAGCGGCTATCAAGCCGCCTATATAGGAGCCCGGCCGGTGCCACGATCTACCCGGCAAGCGGGGAGATTGTAGGACGACGTAAACAGACATGCGATGGCGAGGCTATCGCTAAAGGACAGAGAGGGGCAGGGAAAGGGTGTTGTATGTTGTGTCGGGAGAAGGCGGCAGGATTGCCACCATTTCCAAACATAGATGAAACCTTGTTTCAATATCGGCGCCATCCTAGGCGGTAGAAGAATGTCGATTCTTCAGCGTAGGGTCTGCCGAAACGAGACTTGTCTTCTAGACCGCAGGGGAGAAGGTGGCGGCATTATACTACCACTTCAGGTGTGGTCTAGGAAAGCTAAGCTTCCTATGCCGACAACTGTAAACCGGCAGGGGAGTGACAACTCACCCGGCAGCCAAGCTGTGGGCATAAAGACTGAATATTCTGAGTTACTGTCGTAAAACCCAGCCGGGATACTCACCGGCAAGGGGGGGAAGACAGAAAACACTAGCCTAGTCAAGCCGGAGTGTACTACTCTATGGCAAGACCAAGATAGGGTTGTCGCTTATGGCGGCACTCAGAGGGAAGGAGGGTTTACCCTTAAATCTCCGAAGGAGACGAGTATGGAATTATATAATTAATTCTAGGAGATATACTATCTCCTGTTGAATTGATAAAACGATGCGTGAGGGTAAACGGGGATAATGTATGAAAGTATACTAAAGCGCATAGGCTAGGTTAGCCTAGTGCAGGGCGAGATCTCGGCTACCTATATCATTGAGAGACTGACGTATACGATCGACACATTTAGGAAGAGGAAAATTGTTTGCATGATCATATCTTCACTAGTATAATTTTGCCTAAATAGCTATAATTCATTAAAGCTAAATACCGGGAATGTCGTTCTGCTGACTAAATAAAGCATACATGACAAACGACAGCGCCCAAAATGGCGCCTCCGGTGACTGGCTTCGCTCCAATAAACATATTAAATTATGCTAATTCCATTGTGAGACAAGAGCTAAAAATTATACACCGTAAAGATTAAATACTCAACTTTCCAGAGGCAGAAGATGCTGGAGAATGCATAATTAATCCTCAAAAGAAATGATCTAGAACGCTAGATGAACAGGGAGAACACTGTGCGAAATAGCTACCAAAATAGGAATGAGCGCCATCTTGGAGCCCTGTAATAGTAGGGGAGGAAGGGTAACCTTGATAACGGCTCCCCTTCAATTTTGCCACTCTTTCCCCTCGAAGGGAAAACGCTATTTGGGGTGAACATTGCCATGTGTCGTATCAAGATTAACGTCCCATGATA
Organism: Palaemon carinicauda; assembly: GCF_036898095.1. Taxonomy (NCBI): domain Eukaryota; kingdom Metazoa; phylum Arthropoda; class Malacostraca; order Decapoda; family Palaemonidae; genus Palaemon; species Palaemon carinicauda. The sequence goes on along the minus strand of NC_090746.1, from coordinate 34,700,237 downwards.
TTATGCGATATCCTTAAGAGAAATTTTAAGGATACTCGCGCCAGGAGTTAGAATTCTGGAGACCTATGGTCAATTCTCTGAGAGTATCACTGTAGCCAAATATCCCTTAGAAAGCTGTCTGTAGGAAGCTTCCATCAGGACGACATGGCTTGAACCCAAATATATATATATATATATATATATATATATATATATATATATGTGTGTGTGTATATATATATATATATATATATATATATATATATATATATATATATTACATATATATATATAAAATATATATATGTATATATATATATATATATATATATATATATATATATATATATATATATATATATATATATATATATAGATAGATAGATAGATAGATAGTGTTTGGGTAAGAGATGACGGGAGATATTTGTAAGAAAATATATTACTTATTTTTTATTCAATATATTCTTCGGTCTCTGAATGTAGTTTTCTGCCCCATATATAAATATTGGTTAATATAAAATACACTTATATATTATATTTAATAAAACTAATTTTTTTTTCTACCTCATTAAGAAATTGTGGTATTTTAAGCAATTTCCCAAAATGTCTCTCTAAAGTTCAGTCTGACATTTTAGTCTGTTCTGTAAACTCCTTTATTG
>NC_090746.1:34682099-34689599 GCF_036898095.1 Palaemon carinicauda | reverse complement strand
ATTATAGTAGAGAATAGAACAAAATGGTGGATAGGTGGTCAAGAATAAAATAATGAAAAGATTGCTAGAGATGATGACAGAGAAAGAGGGTAAATATGAAACTTAATAAGAATGAAAAATTCATTAACAAAGAAATAAATGGAGGAAGGTGAATCATCCTATATGAACCCTAGGATAAAGGATTTAAGTGTGGAGATACTGTTAATCTAACATGAATACAGTTCTTGGTGAGCATATTGAAAGGGAGTTGAATGTAGGGAATTGAAGTAGAGGTGATTGTTGCAAGATTTGAATTGGGTAATGCTAAGCATAGGATGGTTGTTGAGGATGTAAGAAAAGTGTTTAAGTGGGCTAAGAAATGAAAGTCACAATAATTTAACATGAATGTAATTAAGGTAATGTAATACAGTAATAGTGTTACTGAATGGCTGACCATTGTTTCTAAGGTATGGATGGGTTAGAAAAAGCTTCCAGTAGAACAATTTAGGGGAATAAATGTTCCGCTGTATAAATACATAGGTGATAAAAGCGAATATTAAGTTATAGGGGTAAAATGTATATCAAGGAAGATGTTTGGCAGAATTTTGTCGAGAAAGTAAGATTTTATCTAAGACTTAAGCTAGGTTGAGCCGATCTCGTCACATGAGTCCCTCATGTTTTGATTCTATCTTGTACATTTGGGATGTTTTTCTATTTGTCGAGTATAAAAGCTTTTTGATAAAATCCCTAAACTTTTACATAATTCATTCTAAATAACCAATTTTCTATGACCTTTTGCTGTTATTTTCTCATATTGTATGTCATTAGTGAATGGCTGAATTTTATTGCATAATATTTGTTTGACAAATTCTTGCGTAGTTTCATGGTAAATTCTTGCTTTTCTGTACTTTCCTAAATGGAAGGAAAACATCTTACATTCTGTTTTATCCTTATTTTTAACCTTCATGATTTCCTATAGTCTCTCGCATCTTGTCCCTTTTGTTTCGCAAACAGTGACGTGAAATGTCACCGAAAGGTTCCTGTTCGACGTCGTTCTCTAAGTTCTCCTCCCCTTTTATCGAAGTCTTTTGGGAGAATTTAATAGCAAAACTCCTCACGATTACAGGTCCATAAACACCAGGAATGGCACTTGAACGCCGACCACCCAATTAACCTCCATGTTACTGCTGTCCCAAGGATGACGTTCTTCTTGAACGAAAGTTGCTTCATGGGTCCCTTCTTGTCTCTAAAATATTTATGCGCATGTAGGAAAAGGTTTACTAGAGGGCTGAAATGTTTTCGGCTAAATTCGTGTTCAGCATGACCCTTGCTCACTCACTAAAGTTGCGCCTAGTGGTAATTCTTATTTTAGTTTTTATTTAATCGTGATGATCTAACCGAGAATGATCAAGATTACTATTCAATATTATCACTTATACCATTAATCTTCTTATTTCATGATGAAGACTATAAGAATAACTATTTTGCTTTTAGATTTTCGCCACATTGGAGATGTAGTAGATAGCCTTGATTTGTAGGTATCACATGATCATGAGAACCTATTGAATTTTTATAATATTACCAACTCTGTATAATTCATAAATTTCAACATCGAAATAATTGTTGTACTAAATAACATAAGGTTTAACATTCTATGATTTTAAAAAGTTACGTAACTGGCGCCCTAAAATAGGCAATGAATTTGCATTTAGTTCTTTTACCAACTCCCTTCCAATAATTCTGTGGCGATACTGTTCGGAAAACATGGAACATTCAGAACTTCTGAATTGGTGCCAGACTATTCTCGGGGTGATGCATCCAATCTGCAAAGCGTAATTTTGAGGTATTTCAAATGGAAGCCGATTTATTGTGGCTTTTTCGTATTCAAAAAAAGACAGAAATTGGTTTAGAGAATGTCGTAGTACATTCTTCATCTTGTTAGTTTGATTTCTGAATATGCAGAAAATTATTTGCTGTAATTCCGGTACATAATATTCATATTTACATCAACTATTGGGGTTGCCATATTATCATTATTATTATTATTATTATTATTATTATTATTATTATTATTATTATTATTGATAATATTAATATTATTATTATTCTTATTTTTATTATTATTTTTATTATTATTATTATTATTATTATTATTATTATTGATATTATCATTGTTATTAATATTAATGTTATCAATATTATTATTATTAATGTTATCAATATTATTAATAATAATATTATTATTATCATTATTATTATTATTATTATTATTATTATTATTATTATTATTATTATTATTATTAATCAACTGCAGAAAATATTAAAGAAATTATAAGTGTTCGAAAGAAATTTACTACTACCCTCTTGTCTTTCTAATGAGTCTTCAATAAAACAAAAACTCTAAAGACACATTACCAGCATCCTCTATCCCATCTGAGCAGAGTAGCTAATCAAATATCCACAGGTTTAGCCTATCGTTTAGCGCTTAATAATTGTTTTCTCTTAAAGTGAGGTATTTAAATCCTCGTCAGTTTTTATTGCCGTGTGTGGCAGTAAGTGGTCTCGTTACTGTGACAGATGTTGACCGTTTCTTTTAATGTGAAATCATTAATCTTAGTTCTATCTTTTTTATTAGTATTATGTTGTGGTTTTTATTTAGATAACATTTCCCATCATTCCGTTGGTTATTTTGAGGGATTGGTAGATGAAGCTTGTCCGGAGAGTTCAGGGGACTTCGCGAGCACCCCCCCCCCCCCCCCTCTCTCTCTCTCTCTCTCTCTCTCTCTCTCTCTCTCTCTCTCTCTCTCTCTCCATATTATTACCAATATTAAATAATGGGGATGAAACACAAACCATAATAGTGATGAATGCACAGGGTTTAGTCACGAGTAACTCTAAAAGGAAAATAGAGTTCCTAGAAGAACTAACCCAAATTGAAAAAATAGATATATTAAATATAAGTGAAACATGGTATTCCCAAGAGACTGGCAGTGATGACCAGATAAAGGGTTTCCAAACTTATAGATCAGACAGAAAAAATAGGAATCAAGGGGGAACCGCAATATATGGAAGAGACATAAATCAAGGAAAAGTCTGTGAAAAATACAGCAACACAGAATGTGAATTGATTGCGGTAGAATTTGAATTTGAAAAACTAGTGAATATTGTAGTTTACAGACCCCCAAATACTAAGGAGTTTGACATAATAATAGAAAAAATAGATGATATATGTAGAAACCATAAAGACTGGAATATACTCCTATCCGGAGATTTTAACTTTCCTTTCGTGGATTGGAAAGAACGGATAGAAGAATGTGGTTGTATGTATACATATAAAAAGAGAGTAATAGTAGCGCAGAAGATAAGAGGCAATTTGAAAAGCTTCAAGATATGTTATTAGAACATAATATGCAACTAATAAACCACATTCCAACAAGGAAGAAAAATGTCCTAGATCTAGTATTTGTGAATGAGGTGAATTATGTTAAAGAAATAATAGTGTATAACACGGGAATTTCAGACCACAATGTCATAGAATTGATATTTCATTCCAAAGCAAGTGATCGCAGAATTAATAAAAGCACAAAACTTTGGGAAGGATATGGAAAATATAATTTTTACAGTAAGAATATAAAATGGTCAGAAATAAATGAAGAACTGAATAAAGAATGGAAAAATGTATTTGTAAGGGATAATATACAGGTAAATACGGACATACTGTACAAAATACTGGAGAAAATTGTTGAAAAATATGTACCGAAAAAAAAAAACAATAAACAAAAGACGTGCATACCAAGAGACAGAAGGATCTTATTTCAGAAAATTAGAAAGTGGAAGAAAAATCTTGCAAAAGAAAAAAATGTGTGGAAAATGAGGGAAATAAAATGTAAGATAGAAAATGCAGAACAAAAGATTATACAGTCGAAAGAAAATGAAAAAAGGGACTTAGAAGAAAGGACACTTCAAAATATAAAAAGAAACCCCAAAGTACTTTACTCCTATTAAAAAAAGATGAATAAAGGGAGAATAGAAATAGGCCCTCTAAGAATTGAAGGACGGCTAACGAATGAAAAAAAAGGAAATATGCAACATATTAGCAGAAAAAATATAAGAGTGAGTTCACGCAAAGAATTGCGAATGAGAATAATGAAACAGAAATGAGAGAAGAAAATTTTGAATATCTAAAGGATATAGATATTAATGAAGCAGATATTGTCAAGGCTATAAACGAAATTAAAAATGGATCGGCAGCCGGACCAGATGGAGTTCCAGCGATTTTGTTAAAAAAAACTGCAAACACTATCGCGAAGCCGCTTGCAATACTGCTAAGACAAAGTGTAGATATGAGCGAGATATATGTTAAACATAAATTAGCTTATATAACCCCTATCTTCAAAAGTGGATCAAGACTAGAGGCAAGCAATTATAGACCTGTTTGTCTAACATCACATATTATGAAAGTGTATGAGAGGGTAATAAAAAAGAAAATAATGAACCATTTGGTCAAAAATAATTTGTTTGATATGGGTCAACACGGTTTCGTGCCTGGAAAAAGTACACAGACCCAACTGATAGCACACTATGAAAACATATACAAAAATATGATAAATGAAAAAGACAGATGTGATCTATCTAGATTTTGCAAAAGCCTTTGACAAGGTAGACCCTAACATATTGGAGAAAAAAATGAGAAAGCATAATATTGTGGGAAAGATAGGAAAATGGGTAAAAGAATTCCTGCAAAAGAGAAAACAGATAGTGGTTGCAAATGACGAGAAATCAGATGAAGCCCAGGTAATATCGGGTGTGCCACAAGGTACGGTATTAGCTGCACTGCTGTTTGTTATTATGATCTCAGACATAGACTGTGATGTTGAAAACTCCGTAGTGAGAAGTTTCGCCGATGACACAAGAATAAGTAGAGAAATTACTTGTGATGAGGATAGGAACTCATTACAAAGAGATCTAAACAAAATATATGAATGGGAGGAGATAAATGGGATGGTATTTAACTCCGATAAATTCGAATCAATAAATTATGGAAACAGAGAAGGAATGGTGTATGCATACAAGGGACCTAATAATGAGACAATCACAAACAAGGAAGCAATTAAAGACCTTGGTGTAATGTTAAATAGGAATATGTTATGCAACGACCAAATAGCAACACTGTTGGCTAAATGTAAAGCAAAAATGGGAATGTTATTCAGACATTTTAAAACAAGAAAAGCTGAACACATGATTATGCTTTACAAAACTTATGTACGTAGTACACTCGAGTACTGCAATGTGATATGGTACCCACACTACCAAAAGGATATTGCGCAAATAGAGAGTGTACAAAGGTCCTATACTGCTAGAATAGAAGAAGTTAAGGACCTTGACTACTGGGAAAGACTGCAATTTTTAAAACTATACAGTCTAGAAAGGAGAAGAGAACGCTACATGATAATACAAGCATGGAAGCAAATAGAAGGAATTACTGAAAACATCATGGAGCTTAAAATATCAGAAAGAGCAAGCCGAGGTAGATTAATAGTGCCAAAAAATATTCCAGGTAAACTAAGAAAGGCGCACAGGACATTAATCCACTACGCACCAGCATCGATAATGCAGTGACTATTTAATGTGCTGCCAGCTCATCTAAGAAACATATCAGGAGTGAGCGTAGATGTGTTTAAGAATAAGCTCGATAAATACCTAAGATGCATCCCAGACCATCCAAGACTAAAAGATGCAAAATACACCGGAAGATGCATTAGCAACTCTCTGGTGGATATACGAGGTGCCTCACACTGAGGGATCTGGGGGAACCCAAACAAAAAATAAGGCAATAAGGTAAGGCTCTCTCTGTGTCTGTGTGTACGAAGTATCAAAGATACTCCTGGAGTATCTTTGGAGAGTACTACATTGGATCTCTATCTGGGTATGGCTCATTTTCCTTTGCCTACACATAAACCGAATAGTCTGGCCTTTTCTGTACATATTCTCCACTTTTAACCGAAAAGTTCTTCGTCAATCAAGGGGTTAACTACTGCAGTGAAATTATTCAGTGTGTACTATCACTAGGTAAGGGTAGAAGAGAATATTTAGCAATGGTAAGCGGTTCTAGGAAAAGGACACTCCAAAATAAAACAATTGTTCTCTACAGTACTCTTGGGTAGTGCCATAGCTTCTGTACCATGGTCTTTCCCTGTGTTAGAGTTCTCTTGCTTAAGGGAACATTAAGGCACATTATTCTGTCTTGAACTTATAACATCCTGCTTTTCCAACTAGTGTTGTAGCTTAGCTAATAATAATAATAATAATAATAATAATAATAATAATAATAATAATAATAATAATAATAATAATAATAATAATAATTGGAATCCTCCTCCCTGATTTTGTACCGTTTTACTGTAGATGGTATGCAAGTTAATAATACGATTACCTAGAAGCAGACAAACTTATCCAACTAGTAGTTAGTTATTTGGCGGTGCCATCTCTACATTTTCTCGTGTTATTTCGGTATATGTACTGGTCCATGTTATCATTTATTTAAGATAGATATATCATTAAAACTTTGCTTGGTTATTTGCTTGTTATATGGCTTTATTCTTCTCGCAACTTAATGCATGTATTACCCGAGAGCTGTAAATCAGTGTTTTTTTTTTCAATATAATAATTTTTTTTTTTTTTCATATAAATGTTGGATGTTTAAGCAAAATATTAGATTATACAGGATAATGAGTTTTGCATGTTAATTTACCTTCCAAATCCCACAAATGGCTTGGTCTTTTCTGACTAACGAGCTTCTAAGCTACTGCAGTTACCATAAATTTTTTCATAACAGAACTAAATGAAGCAGTATACTGTATCAACGTATTTCTTTCTTAAATTTCCAGAATTTCAAGAGAAAAATACTTACTTTATTAGAAGAACGAACAGTAATTGTGCAGATTTATTTCAAAGCTTTGGTAGTGTGTACGGTAAAGGTGCGAAATTCATTTTCAAAATTAGCTATAAGCAGAAAATGGTAAATTTAATCGCTGTAAAAATGAATAACTGCATAATGATTTATTTGACTACCATGTCGATAGAATTCTGCACGAACCATTACGCTTTAAGTGGATATGTGTGTAAACAGTTGAGCATCGGTCCTTTCTGAAATCTTACTTGTTTTTCGGCTTCGATGAATCTTGTAGTTTTGGTGCCATTTATGCTTGGAATGAATTGGTCGTTGTCTTAACGCAGAACTCTCAGTGTCGTCGTTTCCAATTTGTAAGAACTGCCTTGTTCGTTGGCAGTATACACACCACGTTAGATTGAATATGTTTTGACACCTGCCACTTGTCCGGAGAACTTGCCACATCTGTCAAAGCTGCACAGATGTTGTGACATTCTCTTCTGTTGTATGAATGATACGCAGATTTTTTTTCCGACTCTGTGGTGCCAAGCGCTCGATGATTGTTCAGCCGCATGACAAAAAGTGAATGTTTATGGGAAATAATATATAATTCAAAAGAATATAAATTCCCA
>NC_090746.1:34662099-34677099 GCF_036898095.1 Palaemon carinicauda | reverse complement strand
CTCGGACAGCTGTTAGCGTCAGGTTCCAATTTCTTTTATGGGCTCTCGTGACATGGTTGGTTTCGACCTGCCCTTTCATTAGAAGGGGCTAGCCTTCGATCCCAAGTATGAGGTAGAAATTTATTTCTATTTGAACACGATGTTGTGTTGATATTTATCCATATTGACTCATTAGGGGTAATTTGAATGAATTACTACCAATTGTGTCACGTGGTGGCCCGGGAAATTGGGTAAAACTCGCTGGTAAGAGACTGATGTCTCGCCAGGTAAATCCTCGGACAGCTGTTAGCGTCAGGTTCCAATTTCTTTTATGGGCTCTCGTGACATGGTTGGTTTCGACCTGGCCTTTCATTAGAAGGGGCTAGCGTTCGATCCCAAGTATGAGGTAGAAATATATATATATATATATATATATATATATATATATATATATTTTCTCTTTTGAAACTGAATAAAATGTGTATTCCTAATAAGAATACCGTATTGTATTCCTACCATATATCAGATGTTCTAAGACACTAATTGGATTTTTCTGATGTCGCAACTGATAGTTTTAGTTAAGATGTAGTATATGAAGAAAAAAAATGCCTAAGCATTTCAAAACGCATATTGAAATTTTATGAATCTTATTGATTTTACATGAATAAATTCAACTAATCATACTTTCTATTTCATCTTATTACTACATATTTTATTCTTGATTGTATTTACTATATGACATCTGTCGTAAATTGAATTAGCAACACTTCGTGCACATGTTTATGAATTAGTACCCAATCACATTAGGTTATAATCTTATAACTTAACTTTTTATCTAAATAACTTTCCTGTTAGATAATGTGTAATTTTGTATATCCGGAATCCATATTCCTGAGTTTTAATAAAATTTGGGTATTCGTCAATTCTGAAAATATCTGTCGGTGTCTTAATTTTTTCCCTCAAAATATTGAGTAGGTATTACTACTGTATTTTTCAGTTTGTTTTCATCAAACAGGTAATTACCTTTCAAATAATGTTGTTACTTCATTAACAATTGCTTTATTATATCTTATGACTTTCCCACCTTGTTAGATATGTAATATTCCTTCCAGTTATGTTCGCGGTTACTTGCTACTCGACAAATATTTTATACTTTTATTCATTACTCAATTTCTCTTTGCATCGGGTATCCGTGAACAATATTCAAGAATTTTTAGATTAAGTAATTGAAAATTTCTGGAGAATATTATTTTTTTTTTTTTGTGGTATACGATTGAACAACTGCCTTTTATTTCCGTTATTACTGTATTCTCAGCCATATCAATTTTAGAACATATTAAGTAAATCCATTTGTAACCCAAGCTTTTTTTACTGGCCATAATACCCGACATTTCTACAGACCAAAATAGTCCTTTTATTCGCATTAAAACAAGAACTGATAACGACCTCGTATGATTTAAGAATCCAGAATCATCCTTTTATGACTTCATGCTTACACAACGCAATAGTCCCATGACTTCTGGCAATTAAGGAAAATACGAAGCTTATTTTTAGGGTTAATAGTCATTACGGCCATTCAGTTTAAGTAGGTAATACTAGTAAGTGTGGTTGCTTTTACGTAATGACAATAATTCTGTGGATTGTGAATCTCTCTCTCTCTCTCTCTCTCTCTCTCTCTCTCTCTCTCTCTCTCTCTCTCTCTCTCTCACACACACACACACACACACACACACACACCAGGCACACGCTTAGTTTTAGAGATTCAACACAAAGTTTATGCTTTTATGTCAAATAGAGCTCGTGACAAAGTCTTAAATTAGGTGATAAAACTGATGATTCGAAGATTTTAGACATACCTAATAAGCCCCTACTCGTCCTGGTTCTCTTCTTGTAGTTGGGTTGAACTCGGTTAGGGAAGGTAACCTTGTACTTGGCTTTTAATTCTTTAGTAATACTGTATACACATATTTTGAAGAATGAATGATTGTGTTTAATGCTTATAAAAAGGCAATGGAGTGATGTATTTAATGTTGCTTAGGGCTTAGGATGTTATGCATTTTTTCTTTTTTCTAGTGTAAATTACAATATAAAGTTATTTAATTATTTTAACCACATATTTTTAGATTGATTGTTAGTATTTTCGTTTAAACTTTAATTTTGTCATCTGTGACACAATTAGTTTTCGTATTTTTTTATAGTTTACATCTTTATATGTTCTATGGACCTTGGTCTCCATCTCCCACCTAGACCTAACCCAGAGAAAACGTCAATTCTCCCTCCCATTAAATGCTGGAAAGATGCCTTTCATGTTTTTTTTTTTTTTATTTCTGGATTATATCCAAATAATTGTCAGTTACAGTTTCCAATTATTTTCATGTGTCGGTAACCAGAGCCTATTAGTGACAATGCAGGATATATTGTTAAATGGTTTTCTTGCAATCGTATCCTTAGGGTCCTTGACCATCTTGAAAATAAATGCTGTGAATTGCACGTTACGTGTAATAATTTGCTTTCCAGTTAGCCTGTTCCTGGAACATGATTGACAAGGACACGGAATCTTGCACATCTAATGTTAGCACTTATATGCTATTAGAATAATCTCTCTCTCTCTCTCTCTCTCTCTCTCTCTCTCTCTCTCTCTCTCTCTCTCTCTCTCTCCGATGTCAGAAAGTTGAATCATCCCATAATCATTAGCATTTACAATTTTTTTTTTGGATGGCAACAGCATGGTAATAATTATCCTTTATCAGTAAATTTCATCAAATATTTATTTTTGCTTTGATTTACGAAGCATTTGTATTAATTTTCGTAAGATCTTTAGTTCCATTTTATTCAAAGAATTGACAGTTCATTGACACAAATGGAGGGTTACTGTGGTAAAATTATATGAATTGTGACAGTAGTCAGGGAATTGCGTTTTATTATAGTTATTAATGGTTGCTTGTCATAGTTCTTTAAGTTTATTATGGTGATTCTTTTTTGTGTGATTTTTAAGTCATTTTATTTCCAATCTGATATCGTAGCGGATGTTCGTCATTTAATGGTAACTACCTTAGAATCTTTCTCATATAACTTCCTGATTTTTTTTATTAGAGATTTGAGAATTTTTTTTCTTGTCTCATTTTTTCTAGTATTTTTTTTTTCTTTTTATTTTGCAATTTAAACACGCAAAAGATAAGATCATGAAAAGTCTTGCCGTGTAGAGGTTGCACCTAATTTGCAATTACGGAACTGGTTTTAAAGGCAACACCCAACACGAATTTCAACTTTATTCATTTTTCCGCCATTCACATCATGATGAGTTACCTGCCCATGAGAACGGCCTTGGCATTTCGTGGACTGGTAAGATCCATTGAAGAAATTCTCAATGATGAAGAAAATGAGATGGTCAGACCCGTCTAAGAGGCGCCAACGTTAAATGAAAAAAAGGAGTAAAACAAGTGAGAGAGATGTCTCAAGGATTCATTGCGTGTTACAGAAGGATATCACGAGATTCCTTAAGGCTACTTTTGGAGACAAAGGGGAATCTTCTTTTAACCTGTTTCCAGGCACGTCTCTTTTTCTTGACTTGCTCACACCGCATAGATAATTACATTCCTACATATATACAACAATTTCATATACTATGCATAACCACATACACAAACACATACATACATACATACATACATACATACATATCAACAAATGCAGCCGTTTCTAGTCAACTGCAGGACCAAGGCCTCAGGGAGTTTTCATCACTACGCTAGGCAGTGCTGATTGGTGATATTAGATTTTTTCCTGATCACTCGCTGCAAACCTACGTAGCATGTATGACCTTGACTAGTACAGCTTGATTGATCATGACGATAAGCAGACCCTTTCACCACTTATATATAAATGTGTGTGTGTTTGTGTATATATATGTGTGTATATGTATATGTGTATATGTATATATATGTATATATATATATTTGTATATATATATGTATATATATGTATATATATATATATATATATATATATATATATTTATATTGTGCGTATATATATACTGTATATACAGTATATATATGTGTATATATAAATTATATATATATATATATATATATATATATATATGTATATATATATATATATATATATATATATATATATATATATATATATATATATATATATATATATAAAATTTATAAAATATATATATAAAAATATATATGTATTTCTCCTAGGAAATGTAAACAAGACAGTTATCACTGCCGCATTCATGCTATAATTGCTGAATCGTAGGAGACGACTTTGGGTAAGAAATTTACATAACTGCTTTAACCACTTGCATTGAAGACTCCTCTTCTGCATACCTAACTTCTTTACAAAGTATGCGCCTTTCCCCTTATCTTGCACGCATCACTTGCTTCCTGGACGCGAAGGTTCTTCCTTTCCAATAGTATGATCAATATATGTTGTTTGAATTCTTTTGCGTGTTACTTTGTATTTGAACAAGTTTTAACTATGTTTAACTTACGTTCTTTTATGTTGAAGCTTTTAGATCTTAAGTACCTGCCCTTAAAAGGCTATAACATTAATTCCGGATTTAATTATTTTTTCCAGTCTTTTGTATTGCTACAGTAATCGAATCATTCGCATTGGACCATCAGTAGTCCTCAGCTTTCCTTGTTATATTTCCCTCTCGTAGACTTGATAGTCATTTTGATACGAAGTCAAAATGATTTCGATAATTTTCGACATTTCTCGCTATCGGCTTTCTTTGATCTACTGATTAACTCTATAGGTTGGGATGAACAAGGAATGAGTGTGTCACGAGTGTCCTGTCGTGCCGGACTGTAACTTCGCTGTGTATGATTGAAAACTCGATTACTTGCCATAAATATAAGTTACTACTGAGGTAAGTAAAGCTTCCGCTCCCCTGAAACGTGATTGACGACCAAAGAGGGACAGCTTATACTGTGTTAACGTTTGTAATTTGTCCAGAGAGTGAACATGGACGATAAGGTAGATAACAGAAAGAGTACCCTTTAATAATCATGAGATCTAACTTCATCCTTCATGATATCATTCATGCCTAGCCACCAATAGAGCAAGATTATACAAATTTTCGAGTTAAACGTGACCGTCTTTCAGTTTAGATTAGAGAATCTTGCAAAAAGATTCTTTTGTTTCCAAAATATCTCAATTATACATGCTATGGTTTTATAGACGCTTTCTTTACTTACCTTCGGGGCACAAAAGTGTTGACCTTAGTCATGATATTTACCATGTGCTGGTTCTTTAGAATTGCACCCTCCATACTCAATCCTATGGTCTCGGTTGGCTGCTCAAGTCTAGATGTCTACTCAAGGCCTCTCGTTCCCTCTTTACAGCATACCACGTGTTTTGAAAGGGTTGCGTTGGCATTAGGCTGGTTTAGTTCAATTCTAACCATCGATCTTGTTTGACCATTTGCTCAAATTGTCTCTTGAGATAAAAAGACGAAATGATTAAAAAACTAAATGATTAATTTTGTTAACTAATGAGCAGATATTATGCAAATCTCTGTCTGAGCACCATCACATAGGCTCACGCACGTCATTCCCCTCTATCTTGCACGTAGTGTAATTTAGCTTCTTGCACGTGGAGTTCCTTCCTTTTCAGAACATTTTTAAACCATATAGTCTGAATATACAGTATGCATACTTTATTCTTGGTGTATGCATGTATCTCTCTCTCTCTCTCTCTCTCTCTCTCTCTCTCTCTCTCTCTCTCTCTCTCTCTCTGTATGTATGTATGTATATATATATACATATATATTTTTATATATAATATATATATATATCTATATATATATATATTTATATATATATATATATATATATATATATATATATATATATATATATATATATATAATATATTTCTTTCACATAAACGCAATATTTATATATATATTATATATATAAATATATGTATATATATGTATATATATATATATATATATATATATATATATATATATATATATATAGCCTACACACACACTATATAGTGCACACTTAAATACACATATACGTTATATATATGTATATATACATACTGTATATATATATATATATATATATATATATATATATATATATATATATATATATATAGAGTATTTATATGTAATATATATAGAGTATTTATATGTAATATATATTTCATGCACATTTACGCTATATATATAGATATATATATATATATATATATATATATATATATATACCTCTCGTGGCATGGTTGGTTTCGACCTGGCCTTTCATTAGAAGGGGCTAGCGTTCGATCCCAAGTATGAGGTAGAAATTTATTTCGATTTGAACACGATGTTGTGTTGATATTTATCCATATATATATATATATATATATATATATATATATATATATATTATATATATGGTATATATATATAGCCTATATATATACATGCATATATATATATGTATATACATACATATATATACATACATACATACATACACACAGTATATAGTAAGCACACTTTCATGCACATATACGTTTTATATATATATATATATATATATATATATATATATATATATATATATATATATACATACACATTTTATCTGCATCTAGCTGTCTTTAAACACACGTGTGTATATATATATATATATATATATGTATATATATATATATATATATATTGATACGCGTGGACTTTCCCATTCGTTATCCGTGTCTGTAATTAAAGTTTTGTAATTATCGTTAATGGTTTGGAAAGTCGATGCAGGTGACTAGGAAATCATCTCTTACGTCAGCAGCAATCTCGTAATTCTAATCTTTTTCTCCCATGTCTGTCGATTGAGAAAAGTCCTCTTTAGCGATCCTTTCTTTGGTTCCCCTCTTTGTCTTTTGTAAGTAATCCCTTTTAATTCTTCTACCCTCTTTCCAAGGTTTCTCAATCCCATTTTTTTCATCGCTTTCTCCATTTTCACGTTTTCCCTCCCTCTTTAATCTCGTATAATCCCAGTTTTCGTATCTTGCCAATTCTTGTTATTCCTTGGAGCCCCTATTCAATTGAATTTATCTCTGTCCTTTTCACTCTCTTTCTCTCTATATATTCCCCTGTTTGCCATAACCATGAAATTTCTCATGGAGTTACCCCTCCCGGCTCCACATTCTCTCTCTCTCTGTTCCTCAACCCTTTCTGTGAATGCGCCTTTTTATCTTGCCTCCGTACCTTATTCCCTTACATTCCTCTCTCTCTGTTCCCCTTTCCATATCCATCCTTTAGTCAAATATTGCGGAAGGGTTCCTTTGATAGGTAGGGTTGTTAACACTATTTATTTGCGAGCGTTTATTCATTTTTCTTGATGTGTTTATTCATTTATTCTTATTTGATGCTTTTTTTTCTTTTTTTGATTACTTGGCAAAGACTTCCTTGAAAACTTGGGATTTTATCGTTGAAGGAATTTCATTGATACATTTCCCTTGACGAAATGTACTTTTAAAAAAGTGTTTTCCATACCAACATTATACTGTTGAAACGAGAAGCATTTCTCTTTGTATCGTGATGAACCCCAGATTTTTTTTTGATATTCCATATTTTCTCCAAGGATTTCATAGTATGGCAAATTTTCAGTATGATTTCTCAACTATTTATAACACCGTAACATTCAATTGGGTGCTGAGTCTTTTTGATGTTCAGTCTTGATATAGAATGAGGTTAGGATCTATTTTGTAAAGAAGCAAAATATAATTTTGCACAAGAATTTGCGTTTGTGCTTTCTTGGCCTTATCAATATCAGCGAAGATCTTTTCTTCATTGAGTTGTTCACATTCTTGGTATATAATTTAGTTGGTTGAAGTCATATAACTTTTCTTTAAGGTTTCGGTAGAAGCAAGGTGCCTGCACCATTGTCATTGTTTTTTCTTCTTGTTAAATGTGTCTTGATCTTTACTGTCCGCAAGAAAGGTAATATAGTTGATCATTACTTCTATTTCCCCGCCCATCCACATGTGATGGTGAATATTTGTATACATCCATACATTTGTACACTAATGGTCTTTCTTCATTTAATAATTCAGTTGGCGTAATGGTTCCCTACGTTTTGTATAATACAAAAAGTAAGAATACAATGATTCTAAGAATGCAACGTATTGAAGTTTAAACGATCATTTATAGCTATGGATGTTTCCAAAACTAGCCAGTTAAGCCAAAAAGGCAATGTTTAAAGTAATTGTACAAAATGTACTCGACTTAAAAATATGTGCTGGGCAGTCACTGCGGAAGGCGAGGAGCTCCATTGTCGATCTTTCATAAGTCTTCTGTGGTTTTGAAAATTTTTAAGTTAGTAAATGAAATCCTTTTCGATATTCACAATGGATTGATGTATTTCGTTCCTTGGTATGAATGACTTATAGGAGCACCCACGTGGAGCCAAATCTGATCGACATTTCACAATGGATAAGCGTCATAATGACAGTGTCCATTTTATATAAAGTTCTAAATTTTCACGATCAAAATATTGACCCTTTGATCTATCAAAGGCCACCAACGTCGAACAGTGGCTTAATGGTGCCGGTGAGTGCCCACACTCGATACTCGATTCCACTATCACCACCACCATCTGCTTTGCCGTCTCCCAGTGCATTAGTTGAGCTCCCGGAGGGAAGTAATGCCGTCAGTGCACTTCGCATTATACATTGTTGATATTACTTATGGGTCTTTGCAGCTTCCTATCGGCACCCATCTTTATTTGCTCTTAAGCCTTTTACTATAGTGTGCCTTTTATTACGCTTCCCTTATTCCATTATTATTATTATTATTATTATTATTATTATTATTATTATTATTAGACAAGCTACAACCCTAGTTGGAAAAGCAAGGTGCTATAACCCCAAAGGCGCCAACAAGGAAAAATAGCCCAGTGAGGAAAGGAAACAAGGAAATAAATAAACGATATGAGAAGTAATGACAAACTGAAAAAAATACATTAATATTAAAACAGATAATTCAACTATAGACTATAATAAGACTTATGTCAGCCTGTTCAACATAAAAAAAAACTGCTGCAAGTTTGAACTTTTGAAGTTTTACTGATTCAACTACCCGATTAGGATCATTCCACTACTTGGTCACAGCTGGAATAAAACTTCTAGAATACTGTGTTGTATTGAGCCTCGTGATGGAGAAGGCCTGACTGTTAGAATTAACAGCATACCTGGTATTACAATCGGGATGGTACTGTCTGGGAAGATCTGAATGTAAAGGATGGTCATAATTATGAAAAATCTTATGCAACATGCATAATGAACTAACTGAACGACGGTGCCAGAGATTAATATCTAGATCAGGAATAAGAAATTTAATAGACGGTAAGTTCCTGTCCAACAAATTAAGATGAAAATCAACAGCTGAAGACCAGACAGGAGAACAATACTCGAAAGAAGGTAGAATGAAAGAATTAAAACACTTCTTCAGAATAGATTGATCACCGAAAATCTTAAAAGACTTTCTCAATAAACCAATCTTTTGTGCCATTGAAGAAGACACAGACCTAACGTGTTTCTCAAAGGTAAATTTGCTGTCGAGAATCACACCTAAGATTTTAAAAGAGCCATACAAAGTTAAAGAAACATTATCAATGCTGAGATTCGGATGTTGAGGAGCTACTATCCTTGACCTACTTTCAATCATACTTTGAATTTTGTTAGGATTCAACTTCATACCTCATAATTCTCACCATGCACTAATTTTAGCTAGAACTCTATTCAGGGTTTCAGCAACCCCAGATCTACATTCAGGAGATGGAATTGATGCAAAGAGAGTAGCATTTATCTTGCTATTTAGCCTCTTTTACTTTATAACGCAACTGCTAGGTTTCCCCAGTCGCGCATGTATTCCAAATGGGCTTCCAGCCGAAATTCCTAAATCAAAAAGCCATAGTTGAGCCTCTACCCTTCAGGAACTTGAAATAGTTGCCAGCAATTTCCAAACAACTTTATTTTATAGTAACATCTTGAGAAAGCAATGAACGGTATTATTTACAATTACGATGTCCCGTGATAATCTTCTACTCAAGAGCACTGACACCCTTGTCTAATCAAGCATTAGATATCCTGTCTGATACACAACCATACATGCCTAATAAGGAGTGTGGGTCTCATCATGCAACACATATTGTGGTGATCATAACTCGTGCGATGAGGTTAGCCTGTCACCTTAAAGATGTTGCTAAAGAGAGGTATTACCATGGTAAACACAGCCTCTGTTACTTTAGTAGGTACATATACCAATGACAGAAATATTGGACTATGACAAAATCCGTGGTCACCTAAATCCACCCACAATATAAGGATTAATTTATTTTACCTAACTCAAAATATCGTCAACGAGTACCCTGCATTCCCAGTTGATTTTTGAACTGTTTTCTTATTATGTCACATTCAAATCAGATAACCATACATCCGTCAAGTTTGATATTTTAACTAAATCCTGTCCCAACTCACTAATTGCTCAATATATGCTTCACGATTGTACTTTTGTATAATTACGTCATGCATAGCCTTTAGTATATATTCTATAATGATGGGAAAGCTTTGCTAGTTTTGGAACGTTGCAATAAAGAAAACGTTAACATTTCATTTTGTAATCTTTAAATGGTTGGTTCCTTACTCCTTTGACTACTGTTTGGAGATTAACATAACTTTCTCCAGCTTGAAAGAAAACGAACACAATCATGTATGTATGTATGTATGTATGTGCTTATATATATATATATATATATATATATATATATATATATATATATATATATAATATATGTATATATACATACACTGTATGCATACATACATACCATATACATACATACCTCTGTAAGCGCATATGCTCTTATACTCATACACATCTATTCAAATACATTGATACATACTGTATATAAAATGTACATACCTGTATACACATAACATGTAATTATACATTAGAATATGTGCATATACCTTTATTGTATTTATATGAATTTATATATAAATATTTGCAGTTGACATATATATATATTATATATATATATATATATATATATATATATATATATACATACATATATATATATATATATATATATATATATATATATATATATGTATGTATGTATGTATGTATGTATGAATGTATGTATATATTATATATATATATATATATATATATATATATATATATATATATATACTGTATATTTTGTACTTACGATGAATATAAGAAAGTTAAAAAGCTAAATGTATTTTTCACTGGAAGTTTTCCCAAAGACACTTCCCACAAAGGCTGTTACAAAAGTATCCAAGGTCGTTAATAGTTACTAACGGTAAAATTAGATATATTAGATTGTGCCATTAGAAATGTGACTCGAATTTCCTCTTGCCCAACATCTTACTTACCCCTCAAATCCTCCAAGGCGGCTATCACATCATTCACTCCACCAGATTCATTCACTTGTTTTAAAGATGTAAATGATCCCAAGATAAGCATGATTAATTCAGCGAAAGGGATTATCTCTCCGCATTACCAACCTTCCCGTCCCATTCTCCAGGGTCATTTATGTCTCATTACGCTGTAATGGAACTCGTTATCTGAAACCGATCATATTGTATCGTCGTCTTTGGCAAATCGAATTGGAATTGAGCCCCGTAACCTTTGTTTGAGGCTTCGCCTCTGATACTCAGGCGTTGTTTTCTGGATATTCTTTTCTCATTGTTTTATTGTCTACCCACTTTTCTTATTCTTTGAATGATTTGCTTCACCTTGGATAAGAGATTTTGTTGTATATTACGTAATTGGAGTGAGAGTTTATTATTGGGATGTTTAACCCCTCCCTTCTGATATGAATGACAATTATGTTATTTTGATGCACATTTTTTTCTTTTTGTAGTTATTTGATTAAATGATCCATTTGTTCAGCATTATATCAAAATTAGGATGTTAAGTTTTTTCTATTATGTAAATCACCCGATATTTTCTAATAATTAGTGGTGCAGATTACTAGCAAATTACTTAATTCCTTATTCAATTTAGGTAATCTTCTGTCTTAATGTGCTCAAAGAACAGAATTTCTTTGTGTTTGCAGACACGCAGGTATTTTTATATGAAGGAAATAATTATTCTGGAACATTCAGAGAGCGTTCAGTACATAAAGAACTTGAATTCATCAAGTTATTCTAAGCTGTCCAATTAAAACAATGTAGAGACTTACAGATGGGATGACTTTAAATAGATAGCCATTATCTTACTATTCTGGTCTTTTATATTTTTCTTTATAAAGAGATGAATCATACATATCTTTACCTCAGTCTTTAGGGCTGTGTGAAAGTCATCATCGATGTGCTCAACTACTTAAAGTTTTAATTTTAGAGAAATTCCTCTTAGTAGTTTTTTTCTGTGCTCTTTTACCAAGTGTTCGCCTCTTAATAGCTGTCAGTTTTACGCACACAGGTAAATTAGGAAAAGGTAAAGCCTTTTTTTTTATTCGAGGGAGATAGCCCAATTATAAGCTCACAAAAAGTAAGAAGGTAGATGATCGTGATGTGTAGCTCCCGGATAAGTCAGTCAGTTTGGAAATCGTTTAGTTCAGGCTTGCGGCGCCTGAGTAAGTTATGGAGGTCAGTGTAATGTTAGGAAATTTTATTTGTATCTTTAAAGAAAAGCTGTTTCGTATCATGACCAAACTTTTATGTGGAGTACTGTAGGCTACACGAAAATTAGGCTTCCTTAAGGAATCATAATTTCGATATATTCATTGTCTAAATTAAGAATCTTACTCACCTTTAAATAAAAGGGTTGAATGTAGTACGCTTCCTATTCAAAAGAAACATTTTGATTCCCTCTCTGCTGTAAAAGTAAATACCAAAACATATTCTGCATTGGTATTTTTTTAAATAATGAGATTTATTTTGTACAAAAGATTTCTAGAAGGCATTCTGAATTATTCTTAGCGTCATGGATTTTTATATGTAAATTACTTATAACTGCTAACAAGAGATTACCTGTTTATACAAAAATAGTATCGTTGTAATGATCGTCTTTTAGATTCAGAGCAGATTGAGCGTAAGATATGTGGGGAAGGATAAATCACGATGTCATTAAGCGAACGTAAATAGTGACGATTCAACGTTAACACATCGGCCAATAATTGCTACCATCAACTTTTCGTGCAAATAACATATTTTATTGGGTAATCTATTCAGACTCGAAGTTACGGCAGCCATCTTGCTATGTATTTTAGTGTGTGATTTTGTAATAAACTTTTCATAATAATGATAACAAAGATAATGATATCATCGTCATTACCTTTATGATGATTATCATCCTCTAACGCTCTAGAAACAACTAATAATGTTGTATAGGATTTATCTATCAAGTTTAATTCATTTTCATTTAATCTCTTTGCATATGAATTGATCGATTTTTTATAACATGCCTATTAGTAAGATGAAAAAAAAAAATAGTGTTTTGAAGGACAGTTGTGTATTTCTATGAACACTTTCAATTATGAAATTGAACGAGAAATATCTTGATTGTGGTCAGGAAGTTCGTATGATTGGCCTAGATTTTAGCGCTTCCTTTGACCGCGTTAATCATGAGGACCTTGTTTTCAAATTCAAATAGTTGGGAGTGGGTGGGTCTTTTCTTAGTATCATTACTAAATTTCTAAGAAATTTATCGCAAAGACTTTTTTGTTGATGAGCATCATGTGCTACTTTCCCTGTTGGGGCCCCTGGGCTTATAGCATCGTGCTTTTCCAACAGGTTGTAGCTTAGCAAGTAATAATAATGATACTACTACTACTACTACTACTACTACTACTACTACTACTACTACTACTACTACTACTAATAATAATAATAATAATAATAATTATTATTATTATTATTAATAGTTAATAATAATAATAATAATAATAATAATAATTATGTTTATAATAATAATAATAATAATAATAATAATAATAATAATAATAATAATGATAATTATGATAATAATAATGATAATAATAATAGTAATAATAATTAATAATAATAATAATAATAATAATAATGATAATAATGATAATAATGATAATAATAATAATGATAATAATTAATAATAAAAATAATAATTGATAATAAAAATAATAATTGATAATAAAAATAATAATAATAGTGAGTATAGGAATGTGATATCTGATGTTCCTCAGGGTAGGGCTCTTGGGCCATTACTTTTCATACTTGTGGTTTGGCCTAAAAACAAGCTCGTTGCATTTGCAGATGATGCTTCTCTCTTTGGATCAATTCCATCTCATGAATGTAGATCTGGGATTGCTGAATCCCTCAATGGAGATATAGCTTATATTAGGGCGTGATGAATATTATGAATTCCAACAAAACTCAAAGTATGATCTTGAGTAGGTCGAGGACAGTTGCTCCTCAACATCCGGATCTCAGTATTGATAATGTTTCTTTTAATTTGCAAGACTCTTTTAAAATCTTAGGTGTGATTTTCGACAACAAATTTTCTTTTGAGAAACACATAAGGTGGTCTATGTCTTCTTCGGTTGCTCAAAAAATTGGCTTATTGAGAAAGTCTTTTAAAATTTTCGGTGATCAGTCTTTTCTGAAGAAGTGTTTTGATTCTTCCATTCTACCTGGTCTTCAGCTGCTGATTCTCATCTTAATTTATTGGACAGGAAATTACGGTCTATTAAATTTCTTATTTCTGATCTAAATATTAATCTCTGGCAACGTCTTTCAATTAGTTCGTTATGCATGTTGCATAAGATTTTTCAGAATTATGACCATCCTTTACATTCAGATCTTCCCGGGCAATACCATTCTGTTCGTAATACTAGGTACGCAGTTAATTCTAATAGTCTTGCCTTCTCCATCATGAGGCTCAATACTACACAGTATTCTAGATGTTTTATTCCTGCTGTGACCAAGTTGTGGAATGATCTTCCTAATCGGGTAGTAGAACTTCAAAAGTTCAAACGTGTAGCAAATGTTTTTATG
>NC_090746.1:34642099-34657099 GCF_036898095.1 Palaemon carinicauda | reverse complement strand
AGATTTTTACGAACATGTTATTACAGGCGGGTATGGTTAGTGGCAACAAATGATTAGGTTAAAAAAAAAATAAAATCACTTAGAATTTATGTTCAAATATTTTTGTTCAGGCCTGGATCTAATTTTTATAACGTAATATCAGCATGATTGTCCAAAACTTCATGCATGAATTTTGATTGAAAGTTGACCAATGGTAGACATCATGACGAGAAACAAGTGGGCCAACTTCGATAAGGATTATGCTGTTTATGCTTAGAATTTTGCTATAGTTTCGCCAAAGATTGTCACGTGGATGGCAGTAAGCGATCACAATGTTAATAGATGTGGAATTAGATCCAAGATTTTTCAAAGATTCTGCACCTTCGAACCTAAGGGATATTTTGCTTTGCAAATTGCTCACCCTTAGCGACAGTTTTTCATTTCCAAGATCTCTTGCTACGATTAAAGTGGTTACTTCTGTTGCTACTGAAATTATTCTTTTGTTGCGTATCAGTAGCAGCATATTGTGTGCATGTGTATGTTCTAAAGATATACATTACAGGAATAGTGTGCCTCATATTATAGTCCATTACGGCTCTCGAATTGTGTGATACTTATCTCGTTGTCTTGAGAACTCTCTTGAAGCCTTTTCATATGGTAATTACGATATTCTGATGTCAGTGACCCTCTGGATGGGGGTAATATTAATCTATTTATGACTATTCTTTTATCTGCTCCATCAGCCATTAGTTATCATAACTGGAGTGCCTTTTAAATTCTTCATAGCAGCAGGCTTTCCAACCGACCAT
The DNA here is from genome assembly GCF_036898095.1 of Palaemon carinicauda. Lineage (NCBI taxonomy): Eukaryota > Metazoa > Arthropoda > Malacostraca > Decapoda > Palaemonidae > Palaemon > Palaemon carinicauda. The sequence continues at coordinate 34,656,311 of NC_090746.1, read as the reverse complement.
TCAAGCGTGTATCAGTCCCTGCGTTATTTTCATTCCCCCGTAACACACTCGGTCATTATCCTCGTCTTAAGGGAATAGTTCGCGTTCTTTGTCCTTCCTAGAAGGTTGGTGAGGTTGCATTTCTACCTCCCTTTCTTTATTCAATATCTGGGATATTATATTCTTTCTTTTTGTATTTTTTTCTCGTACATTTATTTCTTATAGTAATATGTCCTGTATTCAGTTAAATGATTGAATTTATTTTTTCATAATAATCCATAAGAAAAAGGATGTCGATAATTTAATGTATGTAAAACAAATGGCTATAAACGTGATGTAAATGGCGAATTGACTTCAATAAAAATATTACAAGAAGCTGATAACTTTAGAACGGGCTTTAAAGATAATTGATTGTAAGATTTATTTCTTCTGAATATTCATACAATGAGGACATTGTTAGCATGATATGCACAAGGATAACAAGGATAATCATTCACTGTATGATAATAATGAATATAATAATAATAGTAATAATAATAATGATAATAATAATAACAATAATAATAATAATAAAAATAAGAATAAGTAATAATAATAATAATAATAATAATAATGTTGTTGTTGTTGTTGTTACCTCCAACAATGTTGGAACGAGGTTATATTTTCGCCCCTGTTTGTCTGTGTTTGTGTGAGTGTTTGTTTGTGAGCAGCTTCTTGGCAACAATTATAATCGTAGAGTAATGAAACTTGCAGGAAATGCTGGAAATGATTAAAATTTGGTAGGTCGGGGTCAAAGGTCAAGATCACAGTCAAGCAAAATGTCCAATTCACGCAATTAGCCATAAGTTTGGACATTGTTGCTAGAGACATCAAACTTGGTTCATATTTAATTGCATATAAATCCATGCCAATTAATACATATTAAAGTCAAAGGTCAAGGTCAAGCAAAATGTCGAGAAATAAGCTGCCGTGGTGGAGGTCTGCGCTCTCCTGAGTGCCCCTCTAGTTATTGTTTTTACTTGCTAGGCTACAACCCTAGTTGGAAAAGCAGGATGCTACAAGCCCGAGGACTTCAACAGGGAAAAATAGCCTAGTGAGGAAAGGAAATAAATAAAACTACAAGAAAAGTAATGAACAATATAGAATATTTTAAGAACAGTAACAACATAAGGTAATGTCTTTGTCTTTCTTAAAATCCCTTGATAAATATTTTTAATACTACTTCTCAACAAGCAATAACGATGTATACGTAAGAAACTATCGCTAATGGTTGTTTCGAGTTGTTAGAAACTGAAAATATTTGAGGAAATATATTCTGTATTTTCAGGCTTAGTGTGAAACTTGAGAATCACCAAACTATAAGAAAATTATAGATGGGTATCTAATTTTTCTTTGAATTAGAATACCTGCTTTGTAAAAACCCCAAAGTATTACGTGTTGATATAAGTGACCTTATCACCCTTCATACCAATTTCTCTTGCCATTAACATTTTACTCTGAAGTTTCAGGAGTTTGAAGTCTTTAGAAAAATGAAGGTCCTTGTGTGTGGATTTGTACGTATGAAGGATTGAATAAGAAATTTTCCATACATTTTTGTATTATGTTTAAGGGACCATTTAAGGCAATTATGGGAACGTCTTCTTCATCTAATTATGTTTTGTCGAATTGATTACCTTTCCGCTACTAATGACTGTGGAAGTTGCTACGTGTTATTGTCTTCCCTTTGGTGGTGGTTCAATAAACTATCTTTATTATTATTAGCTAAGCTACAACCTTAGTTGGAAAAGCAGGATGCTGTAAATCAGAGGGCCCCATGAGGAAAAGAAAAAACAGTAAGGAAAGTAAATAAGGAAACAAATGGAATATTATGCCCGAGTGTATCCTCAAACAAGAGAACTCTAACCCAAGACAGTGGAAGACCATGGTACAGAGGCTATGGGACTACCCAAGGAAAGATAACCATGGTTTGTTTTTAGAGTGTCCTCTTAGAAGAGCTGCTTACCATATCTAAAGAGTCTCTTCTACCCTTACCAAGAGGAAAGTAGCTGCTGAACAATTACAGTGAGTGATCTAACCCCTTTGGCATTGCTTTGCTTTGCTATCTACAAGCTAGGGATAAAGCAAGAGATGTGTCTGACACTTGGTATGGCATAGCTTAACTAAACCGAACCGCTCTCCAGTCTTCGGGTTAAGTTCGTTTCTTGAGGGTGCAGTTCATCGCTTTTTCTTTTGCCTGAGTTACTTGCTATTTATCTCTTCTATTCAATTTATATGTATTCGATTGTTAAAGCCTTGGTTGCTTATTTTTGTTTTTATATTATCCTATCTGTTACAGATCACTCACACACATATCCCTTTTATAATAAAAAGCAAGTGTCTGGTTATATATAAAGGTATAGTGTATGTGTGTGTGTATATATATATATATATATATATATATATATATATATATATATATATATATATATATATATATAATGTGTGTGTGTGTGTATGTGTGTGTATGTCTGTATATATATATGTATATATATAATATATATATATATATATATATATATATCGGTTACGCTTGGGTCTCGCCGTCTCTCAGTTACGGGCGAGGGGAGTAGTCATACCTAACATCTTGGTCATCCCCTGGTGAGATCAGGGTGCATGTGCTTGTGTGTATATATGTATCTAAATATTTAGCCGTCATTTTTGACGTGTCACGTATACCCCCTCATACACACACATATATATATATATATATATATGTATACGTATATATACTATATATATATATATATATATATATATATATATATATATATATATATAAACTTTGTGTATATACATCTATATATATATATATATATATATATATATATATATATATATATATATATATATATGTCTTCTAGCTGTAATCGAGAAATAAATAAATCCATATATTTCGACCAATACACATTGGTCATCTTCAAAGTATACAAAGTGTATTATTGTCCAATTTGAAGAGGACCAATGTGTGTTGTTGAGATATAGTGAATTATTTCTATTTCCTTTGTTTCTTTTATGAGCCTTTTTGTAGAAACTATATATTATATATATATATTTATATATTATATATATATATATATATATATATATAATATTATATATATATAATGTAGATTATATATAATATATATATGATATACAGTATATATATATTATATATATATGTATATATATATATATATATATATATATATATATATATATATATATATATATATATATACACATATACACATACATATACACACTCTTAAATGGTGCTAAGACGGGTTACCTTTCAGTGTTCAGTAGGAGTTAATGGGATGTGTCAGTGGCCATTGTCCTCTTTTCCTCTTGAGGTCATCCCTGATAGATGTATAGTCAGCTTTGAAGACAATGGCATTTAATTATTTTTTTTTTCTTTTTTTTTTTTTGCTTTTATTTTTCATGTCACTACTCTTGATGTAGTAGTCCTGATATTATTGTTTGCTGTTGTGATAGTTTTGGTTTTTTACATTCTAGAAATTTATTATTAGTATTAAATTTTTTTACGTTCTTTAGAGCAAAAAGAAATAAAACTGTTCTATTGCAGTGGCTCGGTGATGATAGCATTCACACTCTCATGAATAATGGTCGGTTAAAATCTCGCAGGAAAAAAAAATGAAAAAAAAAGACAGCGTATGCCACGAATGTTAATTAGAAACACAATGTTCTTTGAATAAGAGATTACAGAACCTTTATCCTATACAGATTTTCAATTTCCCTGCCATTTCTTTTCGTTTTTTAATTTATTTATATAACAATTTCTGTAATTATTGATTATGCAATACGGATTTATCTTAATATTCCAGATAGTAAGTAAGAGGTTTAATGAAAGCTGTAGTTAAAGATACAGTAGAGATAACCAAGATTCAGTAAAGATAAACTGTCATATACGTAAGCATGATTAGACTAGCGGTCCGACCTAACCAGGTCATTACGGCAATTATGCAAAATATACAGTAAAAAAATAAACACTTAAAATGCCGTAGTGAAAACATATTGAATAAACCAGTTTTTCCGTTCACAAGAAATGGGAGACGGAGGCTGGTCGTACCGGGACCCTTTTCTTTTTTGTCTCTCTTTTTATGGGGTTAAGAGAAAGATGATGATGATGGGCCTCCGAGGAAACGGTTATTAATATGCAAGATGATACCATTTAAAGGGTGATGCCTGCTTGGGTTGAAATCCCGCTGGGGGAAGGTTTCGTGGGCGGATGACTGTGGGAAGAGAAGGGCTGATGCCAAGGGGATAAGAGACACACTCGGAAATAAATGAGAGAGAGAGAGAGAGAGAGAGAGAGAGAGAGAGAGAGAGAGAGAGAGAGAGAGAGAGAGAGAGAGAGAGAGAGAGAGAGAATATGATGATTATGCTGATAAAAGTTGTCTTTGAAGATGATGCCGCTCATGATTTCATCTCCCAAGGCAGGATTAGACTCTTAATGACTGAAGGAAATGCAACCAACCTCACATATATTTGTGGCAAAAATAGGTAAATCAGGGCCAGATTTAATGTAAACTACCCTAAGAATATGGGACATTAATAATCCGGTAAATTAAAAATGAGCTGTAATTCTCCATTCCTTTTGTATTTAGAAGCTTTTGAGTTACTAAGCGGAATAGTTTTTTTTTTTTTTTTTTTTTTTTTTTTGAGTAAGGATAATGTTTTTGTTTTTAGATTTATGATTTCAATATCTTTCTTGTAGTTTGTAGCTAATGAAAAACTTTAGTGTTGGGTAAAAATTTTGCCATTTTATATGAAAAATAGTTAAATAGATTAAGCATATCAAAAGGACCTTATCATTTTCAGTTATACCACTTTTCGTTCAGGGCATTCGTAAGCAGAAAGTAATCGGCTGGGATATTTCCCTTCGTTTATTTGCAAGATATCTTTAATGTCTTTTAAGCCCTTGAAATAATGTGAATTACAGAGAGGGTATCGGATAGACTATTTTTTTTTCTTATATTGTTGTTAATCTTGAGAGCCTACAAATGTGCAGCGATCTCAGGAATGTTTGAGCATTTCGCTTATATTCGATAGGTCTTACAATGCAACTTTTCTTATTTTATTATGTTTTAGTACAGCATTTTTTATATCTTCAAATTATATCGAGAGAGAGAGAGAGAGAGAGAGAGAGAGAGAGAGAGAGAGAGAGAGAGAGAGAGAGAGAGAGTTCCTTTGTCAAGTTGATCGTAACCAAATCTGCGAATTCTATGGAACTGAAATCGCAAAATGGGAGGATTTTTGAAATAGTTGATTAGTTTCTAAAGAAATATCTAAAAATCTAGAATACTAATCTTATTTTCCTAATGAATTACCTCGTAAACTTACCTCGTATGATAATTTTTTTCAACTCTTATGCTAAAACATTCTAAAATAGATTATGGGTTCACTTTCTTTAGTGAAATAAGTTCCACAATGTCATTGTCTCTCCTACAATTATAAAGAAGCAAAGCATCTTTCATCAGGACAATCTTTAGCAAAGAATAATAATAGAACAATTGAAAAATGATATTGAACGTTCGAAATTTAAATTTCTTGAGAAGAATTGGCAAGAGTTGTGAAAGATTTTAAGTTTCTTGACATCCTAATTTGAAGTCAGTAATGAAACTGACCAAACCCTCTCTCTCAAGCTATCACCAGCCAGGGCCAGGCAATGACTGCCGATGACTCACCAAGTAAACCTATAGGCTTCCTCAAACTCCCCTTCCTTTTGCCATAATGATGGTTAGGTTGCAGACTCTACAAGAAACTATCGAGATTTAGCGGATCTTGAACCATCCCAGTCTAGCAGGTCGCAAGACAAAAACGTTTCCAATAGGCTACCACAGCATTAGCTTTACTAGTCGTTATCTAAATCCTTTTGTAATTCTTATTGTAGAGATTTTGAAAGAGTAACATTTTCTATTTACTTGACCCATTCCAGTACATAACTGAATATAATCATCCTCAACTCATCAGCATCTCCTCCTACGCCTATTGACGCAAATGGCCAGGGTTAGATTTCACCACTCACCAGTCTTCTCTATTTTGAGCTTTTAAATTAAGGCTTCTCGTCATCTTCTACTTCACGTTTCATAGTCCTCAGCCATGTAGGCCTGGGTTTCCCAACTCTTCTAGTGCCCCGTGGAGCCCAACTGAAAGTTTGGTGAACTAATCTCTCTTGGGGAGTGCGAACATCCTCAACTAATAGTTTGCAATTCAAGTTGACAACAACCTCAGAGTTCCGTAACTGCGTCACCTTTTCTTGTTAGATATCCTTTTGGAATTGAATTGTATTCCAGAATAAGCACTCAAGAATAAGAATTTGTAATTGTTTTATTACTGTCACTGATGCTTAGAAGACTTTCAACTCCCCAATTAGTTCTAGGAAAAATATATCATTTCATAACTTAACGATATCATATATGTCGTCGAATTTCCTAGAATGTTTTGAGTCTTTTTATATGGACTTACATAACCGGTTATTGGGGACGTTATTCTTTTATTTATTTTTTGACTTGTAAGATTATCTTGTGTTTTGTAGGTCGGTAATAAATCTTTTTTTAATGCTTTGTTTATTTCTAGTGTATTTTTCAAGTTTTTATTTTTATTTTCCTGAACTTCACCTAACGGAATTTTTTTCCCACCTTGAAACATATTTTTGTCATGCATATTCTCCAACATTTTTCTACCTTTCATCAGGTTTCTATTGTCACTCACTCTTCTATTATCATGAATAATATATAGTTTTCTCATCTCATATGCAATCTTTTATCACTGATGGGTGTTACATATCTCTTTCTTGTGAGTTTCTGAACGAGTTATATTTAGTTCTCCAGAAGAAAAGTTTTATCTTATTCGTACTCAAACATTGCTTCTATATCTGTATTTTTCTCAATAATCATTTCTAACACTTCTTGTATTATCGTTATAGGTGCTCATATCACTAACTTTTTCCTTAGAATTTATTTAATTAAATTCACCGAGATACTGTATTTCCAGAAGCCTGGCTGTTTTGTCCACCAACTTTGCTTTCGTTTGCGCAAGCAGAGGTCGGCGTATCTGGGTTCTCATTTACATTAGACCTGTAGAATTGTGTTCTTGTTTTTGTTTCCATAGCTGAGGTGAGGTGAGTGTTATTTTGTTAGACATTTCCTATCCTGACCATTTTAACGAGATTTATTTCCTTTACCATGCACCATCTTAGAAGACCCAAAACCAGTTCCCCTTTCAGAATCTGGGATTAGGAGAACGATCTGTAATTTTTTTTTTTTTATTTAAATGTGGCCTGACACAAATTTTTATCTATAAAGGTATTTTGCATACGTATTTAATCTATTTATGCACATTCACACACATCAATCACAGAAATAATTCTGCATTCATGAATAAATCTGTGTTTTTCCAAACCGGGAATGGTCAAATCTGTCTTTGTCTTAAGCGAAGCAGATGCATTTTTGCGACTCAATCGTTTAGACCGATAACGTCATGTTATTAGACTGGGAGCAGACAACACAAGGAACTTGTTTGGATACGCAAAGAACATTGCAGGTAAAATTTCTCGTTGCTCCTCAGCTTGCAAGTATTTCTAGGAAAATTATCTGATTACTCTTTGTAGTTTGTTTATCCCGTATTATTTTTCTCTTTAATTTCTTTCCCCTCTTTCTCAAAATATATTCAGTAGTCAATTCCGTGAAGCCCTTTACTTCTATTTGTGATGAACCTTATTTATGTTGTTTTCCTTACCTTTTCTCTTCATAATATGATCTTTTTTATAGATTTAGAAATAATTTATATTGATTTTGTATTTGATCTCGAAGGAGGTGAAAAGTTTTAACGGTTGAGTAGGATTCATGGGTATTCAAAGTTCTTTCTGCACCATTATTTTTATCCTTTTATTCGTATTTTGACGATAATTATTTGGGAATGGCTCAAGTCTAAATAGTTTAACAATAATGCTTCAAAAAAAAAAAAAAAAAAAAAAGCATTTTTAAATGGCATTTGTTCCTGTTTCTTGAATAAATTCTTTTATTCGCTCTCAGCCATTTATTTTTCTTTATCAGTTTTTTATTTACTCATTAGTATATATAAAAATAAACTTTCTGAGTGGGGATATCCTAACGTGGTGAAGGAGTTTGTGTTTCGTCATGATCAGCAGCTGTACTAGTCAGGGCCGCCCATTCTAGGCTGGTTTGCTTTGAGCGATCAGCCTAAACTCTCACCATCACCAATCCGCAGTGGCCAGCCTGGTGATGAAAATGGCCAAACCCCAGACATGAAAAAGGTTGAGGCCTTTTACCTGCAGTGTACTATAGAAACGGCTGCAATTGTTGTTGCTTTTGTTTATATAGAAATAAGTATGCCTATTTGGACAGTAAGCTCATTAATATATTTTTTATTCATTTATACACATTTTACCCTTTGAGCGTTGGCGGCAGAATATTATTCTTCCATTTTTAATCATATAATTATTAGGAGGAGGTTGCTAGTCGTATACCCAGCTGGATGGTTGTTCAGTGGGTTTGTGTACTAGTACCACTCGGTGTTTCCAATTTCGGTACCCACCCAAGAGCTGATCATAATCAATACAATGTTCGTGTATACATATATACACACACACTATATATGTATATATATACATACACATATATATATATATATATATATATATATATATATATATATATATATATATATATAGTATATTTATGTATGTTTGTATATACTTTATATGTATATTTTATGTATGTATTAATTTTTCTGTTTATTCAATTAAACTGCATATACTTAAATTTAGAATTCACTCGGCCTCGTTATCATAGTCCCAAGAATCTCCCCTTGAGTTTATGTTCTCGAAACGCATACTGAATTCGATATTAAAAGGTATGGAGTGGCATATTTGTATAAATTTATATCATCATCTCCTCCTACGCTTATTGACGCAAAGGGCCTTCGTTATATTTCACCGGTCATCTGTTTCTTGAGCTTTTAAATAAAAACTTCTCCATTCATCATCTCCTACTTCACGCTTCAGAGTCCTCAGCAATATAGGCCTAGGTTTTCCAACTCTGCTAGTGCTTTGTGGATCACCGTTGGGGAGTGCGAAGAACATGCCAAAACCATCTCCCTCTACCCTTCACCATGAGATCAACCATATATGGCACTCGAGTAATCTCTCTTATAGTTTTATTTATAATCCTGTCCATCCATTTAACTCCCAATATTCTTCTTAGGGCTTTATTCTGAAATCTAAAAAATTTGTTGGATATTGTTTCATGTTATACCACGACACATGTCCAGATAGTAACACAGATATCTCTAAACTGATATATATATATATATATATATATATATATATATATATATATATATATATATATATATATATATATATATAGCATAATTTTTATATGTAATTTCACGTGATTTGATTTCTAAATTTTACTTAACGTAGCCATTGTCTGATTCGCTTTTTATTGTAAAGACCCTTTATTAGAGATCCTAGTTCCTAAATATGTGAATGATTCTACATCATTAATCCTGTCTCCTTCCAATGATATTTCATCTTCCGGTGCATATTCCATTTTCATCAGCTGTCTTTCTTCTATTTATCTTTAGCCCAACCTCATGTGATACTTGAGGCATCTGGTAAGCATGCATTGGAAATCCTGTGGTGTTCTGCTAATAAGGACAGCGTCATCAGTATACTAATGGTCAGCTAATTGTCTGTTACCAATCCAGTCCATCTCTGCCATCCCCAACTGTTGTATGTATTACAAAATCCACGAATAGGATAAACAAATAGGTCACAACACATTCCCTTGGAGTATTCCTCTTTTCACTGGGAATTCATTTGATAGGGCTCCATTAACATTAACTTTGCACTTGCTATGCTCGTGAACAGACTTAATCAAATTCACATATCTAATAGGAACTCCCTAATGACGCAGGACTCTCCACAAAATTGGCCGGTGCACAATATCAAAGGGTTTTTCATAATCACAAATGCCATCAAATTTGGATTTCTATTATTCTACACATTGCGGTACATGTCTTAAAATAAAAATTTGGTCAGTACAACTTCTACCTTTTCTAAATCCTGCTCGTTCATCTCCAGCTTTTCATCAATCTTTCTCTCTAGTCTTTTTAGAATGAGCATACAATATATTTGAATGACAACTGACGTAAGTGTGAGGCTTCTGTAATTATTGCAATCAGTCAGGTCTCCCTTTTTGGTAATTTTCACCAACATACCTATCTCCCATTCATTGGGGTTTTCCTCTTCACGCCACGTTCTACAAAATAATCTCATGAGTATTTTCGGCCAATATCATCTCAGCAGTTATTCCATCGTATACAGGGGCTTTCCATCTCAATCTCTTTAGTTTTTTAATAATTACTTCGACTTCAAACACACTGAATTAATTCATGGGCACATCAAGGTCTTCCTCAGCTCTATATATCAATCAAAATATTCCCTTCATATCTCCTATTCATGACCTCACTAAAGCTTTTCATACAACGTTGCATTTCTTCATCTTGTGTTGTTATAACAGATCCATCTCTCTTTTTGATGGTTATATCCTTCTTCTTTGCCCCACTAGGTAGAGATTTCTTTAATAATTTTATGACCAATTCTTACAACATAGCCAATCCCTGAATTCATAGTTTCATCTGCTTTCCTGTCTGAATATTCTCTCCATTCGTTCTTGGCTTTTATTTTGACCTCACTATCAGTACCAGAATACTTAGCATGCTCTACCTTGCAAGTTTCATTACTTCCTCGAAAACCTTCAACAATCAATTTCTGTCTGTCTCCCTTTTATAGTATCCCAGGTATCATTTGATATCCATACCTTTCTCCTTGTAACTGCATGTCCCTAAAACTTCATTACTAACTAACTGATATGTTTTCAATATCACCATTATTCGTTAATTGTGTGCTCTTCGTCTCTTAAAGATTCAAAGACTACAAATCGATTCCTACATTCAATTGCAAAGGTTTCTCTGTGCTCATCCTCTAGATGCTTAGGGGTATCTAGATTTCTGTTGGGTGCTTTTAGTTTTAATTTCATTGTGAAAATGAGGAGCAAGTCCTCATTCTCTTTATTAATGGCTTTATGATCTCTTTGATTTTTGTAATTTCCATTTGGTGAAGTCCAAGTATATTTGTGGATGTCTTTGTGCTGGAAAAGGGTACCTCTAATAACAAGATTATTTGTGGAACAGAAACGTGTAAAATGTGTTCCATTTTCATTTGTAATTTCTCCAAGATCCTCAACACCCATCACGTTTTCTATACCTTGATTATTCCTTCCAACTTTAGCATTGAGGTCACCAATCACAATTTTCATATCTCTCTCTGGGATTTCATCTATGACTCTGTAATTCTTCATATTATTCATATTTCCTTTCTTCAGTGGAATCATGTGTTGGTACATAGCAAAGTATAACACTCATATTGCACTGCTTTGATTTAAACTTTGCAAGTAACAACTCCATCTGTCCTTTCTGAACTGATATACATACTGCCTTGGTTTAAGATTTCTTTACAAATCCCCTTATAAAGCATTTCACATATAGGCAAAATATCCAAACTATGTCTCGTAAATTCATTCTCTACTTGCTTTAACTTCCCAATCTGATTCATGGTTCTAACATTCCATTTACCACTTTTAAATATTTCTTTAGTATTTATAAACCGGGAGATTCTTAGCACCCCGCAACTCCTGGGACTGGAGGCCATTCTGATATTTTCACTTTCTATAGGCTTGACTGAATCCATAGAGGATTTATTGACTAGATTCATCAAAGGATAGCCAGTTCCTTGTGCTGCGCAGTGCCTGTCTAATTAAGGAAAGTGACCCCTGCCGGTCCATACTAATACCAGTAAGATCATCCACTGTAATTTATAGGCATCAGGAGTAGAACCCGAAAAGACATCTTGTCTATCGCCTTAAACTCAATCCGTCACCCTGCTGCCAGTGACTTCATCGAGATTTAGTGGGCCATTTCCTCCACACTCAAAGTTCTCATTACTCCATCAGGTTGCTCATCCGCTTATATAATCATTGGCAAACACGGATTGCTAAGATATACCGCCTATTACGGTAATGAATATATGTATATATATATATATATATATATATATATATATATATGTAGGCCTATATATGTATATATATTTATATATATGCATACATATATATATATATATATATATATATATATATATATATATATATATATATATATATATATGGATAAATATCAACACAACATCGTGTTCAAATAGAAATAAATTTCTACCTCATACTTGGGATCGAACGCTAGCCCCTTCTAATGAAAGGCCAGGTCGAAACCAACCATGCCACGAGAGCCCATAAAAGGAAATCCGAACCTGACGCTAATCTAGCTGTCCGAGGATTTACCTGGCGAGACATCAGTCTCTTACCAGCGAGTTTTACCCGATTTCCCCGGGCCACCACGTGACACAATTGGTAGTAATTCATTCAAATTACCCCTAATGAGTCAATATGGATAAATATCAACACAACATCGTGTTCAAATAGAAATAAATTTCTACCTCATACTTGGGATCGAACGCTAGCCCCTTCTAATGAAAGACCAGGTCGAAACCAACCATGCCACGAGAGCCCATAAAAGGAAATCCAAACCTGACGCTAATCTAGCTGTCCGAGGATTTACCTGGCGAGACATCAGTCTCTTACCAGCGAGTTTTACCCGATTTCCCCGGGCCACCACGTGACACAATTGGTAGGAATTCATTCAAATTACCCCTAATGAGTCAATATGGATAAATATCAACACAACATCGTGTTCAAATAGAAATAAATTTCTACCTCATACTTGGGATCGAACGCTAGCCCCTATATATGTATATATTTATATATATGCCTATATATGTGTGTGCGTATATATGCATAAATATATATATATATATATATATATATATATATATATATATATATATATATATAGAGAGAGAGAGAGAGAGAGAGAGAGAGAGAGAGAGAGAGAGAGAGAGAGAGAGAGAGAGAGAGAGAGAGAGAGAGGTAAATATACAGTATATCTAGCACAACCACCCGGTGTGCTACCGGTCGATTTGCTTTGTGATCCTTTAACTGATTTTAGCTAGCGTACTAAACGATTGAAATCTTTAATTGTGATCATGTGTTTTCAAAATAGATGCAAACAAAACTGAGAAGTTACGCATTTTGTCATCCCCTTTGAACATTTTAACCAGAAGATTTTGACTCGCAAAGATTAACCTTCTTGTTTGAAACAAATGATCGGAGGTATCAGACAAGATTACAGTACTCTGCTCTATGTCAAGAAAGTTGACTTCATTTCGACCAATTCAGTAATTGCAACTTTAACACAAATGAAATAACAATTCCTTCTAATTTAGCTCGCGGAAAAGTAAATTGGTCTTTATTGTTATATATAGTGCTCGTTTATTTTAATATGCAATCATCATCACTATCAGCCATTACTAGTTCACTGCAGGATAAAGGCCTCAGACATGTCCCCCCCTCTCGCGTCTGTTTATGGTCTTTCTGTGCCATTCTATGCCTGCAAATTTTCTTAGTTTGTCAATCCATATTATTCTCGTCCTTCACTTACTTCGTTTGTAATCTTTAGGGACCCATTCTGTTATTTTTAATACCCATTAGTTATCTGTCATTATTGTCGTATTCATTATGTACTGCCCATATCCATTTCTTTTTCTTCCATGTAATTAGAACATCCCCTACTTTGGTTTGATCGCTTATCCATGTTCCTCTTTGAGTTGTAACTAGCTTTTGTTCTAAGACTAGTAAGGCTTCAAGTAGTATAGAGTTATAAATATTACGTTTTCATTAATTTTTTTCTAATTATGTGTTAATTATGCTTTAGGGTGACACGAAAAAATAACTAAAATGCGATGTAGTCTGATATCCAAAATTTTGAACCATGTATTCTGTCAGATATTGGACAGCGACGCCGAATAGTTGTGTGAATTTTTCATTTATTGGGATTTGATTGCGTTTTTTTAATAAGAGAAATTTTGTTAGAGAAATACGAAATAGGTAATAACTAATAAAGCCCATACGCTCTGGGTGATGTATAAAACATTTCCCATGCACAATATTGAATGGCAGTGATTTAACAAAATGTCAAGTAATGGGTCCTT
>NC_090746.1:34619599-34627099 GCF_036898095.1 Palaemon carinicauda | reverse complement strand
TTGAATGTCATAGGTCAAGGTCAAGTAAAAGGTCGACTGAAATAACCCTTAGGCAAGTTGGATTCGAGAAATAACCTGCCGTGGCAGAGGTCTGCACTCTGTGTGCTTTTCTAGTTATATATATATATATATATATATATATATACATATATATATATATATATATATATATATATATTCTATATATATACAATATATATTATATATATATATATATATATATATATATATATATGCACGTATATACTCATACATGTGTATGTGTGCGTGGTGTGTGTATATGTGTGATTATATTGTAATATTCTAATAGCCAGGCCTTCTCCATCATGAGGTTCAATACTGCACAGTATTCTGGAAGTTTTATTCCAGCTGTGACCAAGTTATGGAGTGATCTTCCTAATCGGGTAGTTGAATCAGTAGATCTTCAAAAGTTCAGAGTTGCAGTAAAAGTTTTTATGTTAAACAGGCTGACATAAGTCTTTTTATAGTTTATATATGACATATCTGTTTTGACGTTGTTACTGTTTTTAGAATGATTTATTGTTAATTTGTTCTCATCATTTATTTATTTCCTTATTTCCTTTTCTCACTGGGCTATTTTTCCCTGTTGGAGCCCTTGGGCTTTAGCATCTTGCTTTTCCAACTAGGGTTGTAGCTTGGCTAGTAATAATAATAATGATAATAATAATAATGATAATAATAGCAGTATGAGTACCTACATGACAGTTATATTACTTTTCCATGTAATGTATGAAGCAGGAAGTGTATTAGCTATTTGTGCTAATTTAAGAGTTAACGAAAATGTATTAGTTCAATAGTTTACCGAAAGGCCACACAATAATTTTTTATGTAAGTTCCTCTGCACATTTTACTTTTAAGTGTTGTCAAGATTTGTTAAGTATGATATTCTATTTTTCCCATAATGACTAAGCATCCATTCTAAGGAACATAAGACCACGCTATTATGGTCTTCAAAATGGTTGAAAAAAAAAAATGCCATGGAATGACCCAGAAATGCCAGTACTCTTCATTTCATTAAAAATGTCATCCCTTTGACAGGTTAACCGTCAGTGAGGGGTATTCCTGAGACGCAAATAACATGACCCCATTTTTAGCATCGGGGGAAATGTCAGTTGTCTTTTATTCATCATGAAATGCCAGGTCTCTTCGGGAACCTCTTATGAGTATGGGTGTTTGCCCTTTCACTATACCCGAGAAGTTTTAGCTTCCTTTTCTGAAGTCATTTTTATTCCTTTTTTTGTTGGAGGTTATCTCGGTATTCCATATAGGCAAATCTTTTTTGTTATTGAATTATTGTACTTTACATTTATCATAGCCGCAACAGGAATGATCCCCAATTGACCATTTAAAATGTATGTTTTATTCTTGTAGAATTTTTAGTCTAGTTTTATCATCATCATCATTAGCTGTAACTATTCCACTGCAGTACAGAAGCCTTAGGCGTATCCTTCCACTTGCTTATGTTTATGGTCTTTCTAAGCCAGTCTATACCCGAAATGTTTTCAGTTCGTCAATCCATCGTCTTCTTTTCATTTCCCTGCTTCTTTTGCAATCTCTAGGGACCCCTTTTTCTTCTTCTTCTTCTTCTTCTTCTTCTTCTTCTTCTTATTATTATTATTATTATTATTATTATTATTATTATTATTATTATTATAACTTGCTAAGCTGCAACCCTAGTTGGAAAAGCAAGATGGCTCTAAGCCCAAGGGCTCCAAGATGGAAAGTAGCCTAGTGAGGAATGGAAATAAGGAAATAAATAGACTACAAGAGAAGTAGTTAACAATTAAAATATTTTAAGAATAGTAACACCATTAGAATAAATCTTTCAAATATGAAATATAAAAACTTTATATACTCATAGTTACAGGATACCTATTATCCGTTGACTGGCCCAATATTTCACAAAAGACTGAAACCATGAAAATGAGTCCTGCCATTACAGATCAACTTATCTCCTTTGCTAATTTTAGATTTGGTGTGGAGTCTTATCACATCTCTGTACATAGCCAGTATGCTGTCAAGTTGAAAGTGGATTAGCAGGAAGCCGTATAATTCACAAGCGATATAGAACTCTCTCTCTCTCTCTCTCTCTCTCTCTCTCTCTCTCTCTCTCTCTCTCTCTCTCTCTCTCTCTCTCTCTCTCTCTCTCTCTCTTCTTCTTCTTCTTCTTCTTCTTCTTCTTACGGGCAATGCTTCAAATTCATTATAAAACGTTCCATATTTATTTGAATATAGTCTGTTACTCTTAGACGTTTTGTACGGTAAGTATTTCCCATCAGCCCACCTAATTGTCCTGCGTGCAGCGTCATCCATAAAGGCCAGTGGACAACCTGCACCATCTTTGAGTGATGGGTGACTTGGGAGGGCAATTAAGCCGTCTCTCTAGTAAATTGATTTTGCAGGTTTGGCCCACCAGCGGCAAAATCATCGCGGAGGGCCTCTCGTAATCCTTGACTGGTGGTTGCCAGTTGTCGTAATTATATACAACTAGTGTATGCGACCCGTCAGAAATGACGGCTAAATATTTAGATTTTGTTGTACATGCACACGCGTCTCCTTTTCTCCCTACCCGAGGGACGGGGAGAGGTCAGCATTACCGAATGTACTATACGCACACACACACACACACACATATATATATATATATATATATATATATATATATATATATATATGTATATATAGATAGATAGATAGATAGATAGAGATATATTCATATATATTTATATATATACATGTATATATGTATATATACGGTATATACATATATATTATATGTATGTATATATTATATGCATATAGGCTATATATTATATGTATATATATATATATATATATATATATATATATATATATATATATATATATCCAGACATTTGCTCTTTATTTTTAGGGGAGATTGTTATGTCGATGTGAAATTTAATTTTCATAATTAAAAATAAAGCAGTTGAAATGTGAACCGTTATGACGAATGAACGGATTGTGTTCTAAAGTTGTTTATCTTTTAACCACTTTTAAATGATTTGTTGCTTGGATGAAGCAAAAAATATTTTCATGATTATTTTCACTGAAGAACATTATATTTTTTCTTATTTGCATGTGATTTGATATATCAAAGTGATACGGCACGTAATTACATATGCATAGTAACTATGCAAGTGTACACGTCTTTTTAATGTATGTGTATTATATATATTCATCTTTTTCATTTCCTGTAAGTTATGATACGCTCTTTTCCTGTAACGCCTTTAATCCATTTAAACCTTACTTCCTTTACAGCTTAACTATATCCCGTGAGCAAATCATAAATTAAGCTACTCACAGGTCTGGTAATTGCTTGGACCTCGTATACACTGACTCTCCTGGCGTTATAACTAGTAAGGTTGGTTCTCCAGTCGGGACTTCTGATCATGCCTTGATTTCATTATTAGTGAAGACTGAGCAGCCTGTCCCTGATATATCATATTCCTGTAAAATTTATATGAAATCCCAAGCAGACTGGAATGGGATTTTGCATGATCTTTTGTGCTTGAATTGGTCACAATTATATAATAGTGTAGATCCTGTTGTCCCTTTGAATGAGAATCTAGTCAACATAATTGATAGGCGTATCCCTTCTCATGTGCTAAGGTACCGAATGAAGGACAAACCGTGGTTCAATGATGATTGTAGACGTGCTTATTTGGAGAAGCAGGAGGCCTATCACCTTTGGAAGGGTAGTAGATCAGATTTGACCTGGAACAACTATACTCAGCTTCGAGCTTTTGCTCAGAGAGTTTATGCCTCATCTGAAAAGGAGTACAATTTAATCATAAAAGAAACCCTCTCTGGTACAACTCAGGAACATAAATGGTGGTCTACCCTTAAATCTGCACTCTTTGGTGTAGATGTAACAGTTCCTCCTTTACTTAAACCAGATGGCTCAGTCACTCACTGTCCAAAGGAAAAGGCAACCCTTTTGGCTGATATTTTGACAGTAAACAGAGTAATGAAAAACTTGAACTTCCTCATTCCTGTTTTCCTGACGTTAAACTAACTAGTTTAGCTTTTCGATCTCGTGAGATTAAAGCTCTGTTGATGGACCTTGATGCTTATGGAGGTGTAGACCCAAATGGTATTTTTCCTTTGTTTTTTATAAAGACAGCAGATTTCTTAGCTCCAAAGTTATCTGTTATTTTGCGCTAGTTAGCAAGAAGAGGAGCTTTTAGCACTTGTTGGAGAATTGGTAATGTTACTCCTCTATGTAAATGTGTTTGTGGTAGCTCAAGTCCCACTGATTACCGCCCAATTTCCATAACTCCCATATTATCTAAAGTTTTTGAACGTCTTCTGGCAAAACGTCTTAATAGGTTTGCTGAAGGTAATCATCTATTCCCTAGTTTGCAATTTGGTTTTCGTAAAGGCCTTGGAGCATGTGATGCCCTTCTTACAATCTCCAATGCAGTACAGAAATCCCTTGATCGTGGTGGGGAAGTTCGTATGATTGGCCTTGATTTTAGTGCTGCCTTTGACCGTGTTAATCATGAGGCCCTTGTTTTCAAACTGAAAGAGTTGGGAGTGGGTGGGTCGTTTCTTAGCATTATTATTGATTTTTTAAGTAGTAAATCTCAAAGAGTTGTTGTTGATGGGCACCATAGTGAGTATAGGAATGTGATATCCGGTGTTCCACAGGGTAGTGTTCTTGGCCCATTACTTTTCATACTATATACACATGACATGTTGTTTGGCCTAGAAAATAAGCTTGTTGCATATGCAGATGATGCTACTCTCTTTGCATCAATTCCATCCCCTGAATGTAGATCTGGGGTTGGTGAATCCCTTAATAGAGATTTAGCTAAAATTAGTGCATGGTGCAAATTATGGGGTATGAAGTTGAATCCTAACAAAACTCAAAGTATGATTGTAAGTAGGTCAAGGACGGTGGCTCCTCAACATCCGGATCTCAGTATTAATAATGTTTCTTTAAATTTGTATGACTCTTTCAAAACTTTAGGTGTGATTCTCGACAGCAAATTTACTTTTGAGAAACATATAAGGTCTGTGTCTTCTTCAATTGCACAAAAAAATTGGCTTATTGAGAAAGTCTTTTAAGATATTCGGTGATCAATCTATTCTGAAGAAGTGTTTTAATTCTTTTATTCTACCTTGTTTTGAGTATTGTTCTCCTGTCTGGTCTTCAGCTGCTGATTCTCATCTTAATTTGTTGGACAGAAACTTACGGTCTATTAAATTCCTTATTCCTGATCTAGATATTAATCTCTGGCACCGTCGTTCAATTAGTTCATTATGCATGTTGCATAAGATTTCTCATAACTCTGACCATCCTTTACATTCAGATCTCCCTGGACAATTCTATCCTGTTCGTAATACTAGCCAGGCAGTTAATTCTAATAGCCAGGCCTTCTCCATCATAAGACTCAATACTACGCAGTACTCTAGAAGTTTTATTCCAGCTGTTACCAAGTTGTGGAATGATCTTCCTAATCGGGTTGTTGAATCAGTAGAACTTCAAAAGTTCAAAGTTGGAGCAAATGCTTTTTTGTTGACCAAGTGGACATGAGTCTTTTTATAGTTTATATATGACATATTTGTTTTTTGACGTTGTTAATAGTTTATATATGACATATCTCTTTTGACATTACTTTTTTTAGAATGATTTATTGTTAATTTGTTCTCTTCAGTTATTTATTTCCTTATTTCCTTTCCTCACTGGGCTATTTTGCCCTATTGGAGCCCCTGGGCTTATAGCATCTTGCTTTTCCAATTAGGGTTGTAGCTTGGATAGTAATAATAATAATAATAATACCACACTTTCTCTCTCTCTCTCTCTCTCTCTCTCTCTCTCTGTAGTTGTATATATACCTTCTACCGTTGTATCTCCATCATTAAACCATCCTCTCCCCTTCCATCCTATCTCTTGTCTTCCTCCCTCCTTACCCCTCCCCACCCCTCCCCTCCTCCCTCCATTTCCTCCTCCCGCTCTACTCCACTACCCCTCCCCTTCCTCCTCCTACAGTATTCCTCCTTAAATTACGCCTGGACATGCGAGTCCTCTGCTATTAGATACCTAGAGGCTCGGTGATTAAATATCATCTATTAATAATCATATTATTAAATGATGGGTTTTTATAAAGCCTTGGCTACTCATTATTGATATTAAAAGTCTTGCTGCTGGCTGCGTTCCAAATGCTACCTTCCTAATTTATGACTTCTCTTTAGTTACCATACTAAAGTCGTCTTTTTTTTTTTAGGGAGGTTCGGGATGTTTGTTTTACTTTTTAGTTTCTGTGTGAATATATGTCGTAGCGTTCACAGTTTATCTTAATTCGTATCCACACATGATTGTATATATATATATATATATATATATATATATATATATATATATATATATATATACAGTATATAAATGTATATATACAGTATATATATATATATATATATATATATATATATACAGTATATAAATGTATATATACAGTATATATATATATATATATATATATACATATATACAGTATATATATATATATATATATATATATATATATATATATATATATACAGTATATATATATGTATATATATATATATATATATATATATATATATATATATATATATATATGTGTGTGTGTGTGTGTGTGTGTGTGCGCGCGTGTGTTACATGTATTTGTGTAAGTATATATATATAAATATATATATATATATATATATATATATATATGTAACTAGTAACATTTTCGCTTCTGGCAAGCTTAAGTTTAAGGATGAAGAGGACAGCAAGAAGACTTCGGATCATCTTACATATTTATTCAACACCAACGTTTCGGGAATCCATTCCCATCATCAGGGCTACATAAAACATGAAATTATGTTTACATTAGAAATTAATCATACATTTTTGCTTAAAATTGCTTTGGTATAAAAAATATTAAAACACGGTTAAAAGAATCAAAATACAGGAACCTAGACGGTATATAAACATGTGGCTAACAGAGGTCCTTTACAATTATGATGATAAAAACACTTGTGATCAAAATGGAATAAAAAATATACATATATGTAAATGAATGGTCGAACTTACTGTCAAGAGATGTGGCTGAAAACTATAGGAATATTTGAGAAAATTATTGAAGAAAATGCTTTAACTACGAACAAAAAATAGATCAACAAGGGATGATAGGTAATGGTAGTTAGGCAATATGTAATGGTGTGGAGGTGGTTTGATTATTTAAGGAAGGGGACAGTTTCTTTATATAGAGAGATTCTAAGAGAAGGAGCGAAAGGCAATCGGATGTTTGGGAAAGAATTTCGAAATGGTTGTATTGTATATGAGTTTTACATGAGTTTGAATGATTTCTTATAGAGGAAAATTCTTGGGATTTTAATACGGAACCAGTGCGATGACTGACACCCCTATGGGAATCGATGCGGACCTTCAGTAATCGTCGGGTAGACCCGATATAGTTTCCAAAA
>NC_090746.1:34577099-34614599 GCF_036898095.1 Palaemon carinicauda | reverse complement strand
TGGAATATTATATTATTTTAGTAATCCAGTATTGTTTCCAAATTATGGGATGTGCAGATGACTGCAATTATATTCATAGTGTATTCACCAAGTGGGTTGTATTTTTATTCTTATTTCATTGATTTTCTCGTTGGTTTTATGGGCAATGGACAACTATTAAATGATATGATGACATTCTTTTGATCTATGACCTTTCCTACACCTTGGGAATTCAAGTTTTGCTTCATAATTATTCTGTTCAAATCCAAAATCCTTTGTGCCTTATCATCTTAGGTCAGAATTTTAGTTGGTAATGTTTTTTTTTTCAGCATTGTTGCCTTTAGGAAACTTTAAAGAAATAACGTTCATCTTTTACCAGATATTACAGCCACTTTTATTCTCGACCCCTTGCATTTTATGTACTCAGTTATGCTTTATTTTCTTCGTCTCCTGGGACTTACTGTCATGATGTTGAAAGGGCTTCGTAGCAAAAGAGAACAGTTTATATTTTCGCTTAGAGTTGTTTTACTTAAATCAATTTTTAGAAACAAGAAAGATCTGCATGGGAACTGTACACAAAATATATATATTTTTTTAAATTGTCATCAATTGTATTATAGCATCTTAGCTCAGTCTTATTCTCTTCTTTAATTTTTTTTTTATTTTTTTTTCTATGAAATTATAGAAAATCATAGAAAAGACAAGGATGATATGAAAGGGTCTAGTCCAGTTTTTTTTTTTTTTATAATTAGAAAATGTTATTTGTTTAGAATGTATTGATTAGACTTGTACTTGAGAGGGAATCTTGCCTTCTCTGCAACGTTATTATTATGGGATGTGCTTGAGATCTTGAATAAAAGTTCAAATCACATGAGCATATTATAAACTTCTGCCAAAATATACAGTCAGACTGATTTACTTCATTTATGCGTTTATCCCTTCTTCAGTTAAAATGAAACTTTTCAAAGTTGTACCTCTTACTGCTGGCATATTAATACCTGTTAAAAGAAGCACTTTCACGTCAACAGTGACTAAAGACATCTGGAGATTAAATATATTAATTTCAGTGAGTTCAGTTTTGCAAAAGTCAAATTGGTAATTGCTTGAGAGAGAGAGAGAGAGAGAGAGAGAGAGAGAGAGAGAGAGAGAGAGAGAGAGAGAGAGAGAGAGAGAGGATTTAAGATTTATTTGTATCCGTGATGAAATGTCTTAGATTACAGGACAAGTAATTTTCTATACATTTCCCACTTTTCTTAACCATTTCTCTCAAGTATCTTCACAGTGAAAGTCATTGTCCCTCCCTAGTCCAAGCTTTGATGGGAAGGGGAACTTGGGCCCTGATCATATGCATATATGGTCAGTCTCTTGGACATTGTCCTACTAGGGCATTGTCATTGTCGCTTGCCTCTGCCATTCACGAGTGGCCTTTAGGCCTTAACACAGATAGAGGATAAATGCCTTGACCACATACTAGTCAATTTTCGTTAGTTTTCGAAAAAGAAAAATCAGATTTACTTTACCCTAACTATCGAAAATCGATCTGAGACTTGGTTTTGTTTATACAATTTTAGTAAATGATTGTACGATATTGTTACTATATTCGATTATGATTTACCTTATAACCTTTTATATTATAATTTTATTGATATATAAATGTACATGTAGCTGTCAGTCAATTTGTTGTTGATCAGTAGAGACGTGAGCTATAGAGAGAGAAAAAAAATCCGTAGTCTGTATATACAATAGGTAATTATTTTATACGGCGTCATACATAATATTTATTAGTAGACAGGTCGTTATGCATGACTTACCTCTGGTCTTATTATGGTCTCGAAATATGAGTTATTTATGCCCAGTCAGTGATGGGATGGATAATTATATCCCTGGCCAATAGTGAAGCACATAGTTGAATGTCTCACTGACGAGATTCTGGAGTTCCAAGAACTTGGTGTTTTTATTTGGAAATTCGCACTAGATTTGTTATTATTAGCAGTATTTTTTTTTCTTTTTTTTGGGGGGGGGGGGGGGGTTTACTGTTCGAAGGGTTTTGAAACAGACGGTAGTGATCAACTCAGTACCAGCGATATTTGTTTTTTCATGAACGTTTTGAAACTGAATTGTATTTCATAATAAGCGTTTTGTTATAAAACGTAACCTTATCAATAAGCTTATACTTTGATAAATCAGGGTACTTTAATGTGTTAACATCATAGCATATAACATAAGAAAATTAGCAGAATACCGAGGCGAAAAAATTCATGTTGGCTAAGTGCTAAAGTAAGAAACTAAAAATGAATATTTTTAATGTAATGAAAAATAGGTCCCGTACATCATAGCTTCCCTGCACTCGGCGTAGGCCTAAATAACATGAAGCCATAAAGAAAAAACGCTATAGGTTTCCAGGTAGTGTCTCGTGCCTTCTTTGACCGTAGAGGCTATTGGTTGTATAGAATTCTAATGAATCATTAGCCCTTGGTGCGGGAGGAACAGGAGTCCAGGGGAGGCTCCCTAATGACAACAAATTGGGGATGTCTGATTAGATCTTGATTTAGTGGCCCTTTCTGCGCGCTACAACTACCAAAGACCGCCGCCTAGGCAAGGCTAGGGACTGGGGAGGGCGGTGGTCGTGAAAAGGCTTCAGACGATACCATTTTTTCCTCCTTTGACAACTATTAAGGGTGTTGATGGCGGCTCTTTCCTGGGATGAGATCGATTTATTTTTAACTTCTATGTTTGTTTGCTTGTTACTTACCCACTTGAAAAACATCCTTTATAGCCCTTGTAAGAGGCGTTGTTGGAAAATAAGAGTAATTTGAGTTGACTTTTTTTTTTTCATCGCTTGGAAATTGCTACCCGACAATTACATAATTGATTATTATGTTGCTGTAGCAGCTGTTTCATTTGCCAGATAAATCTATCTGAAGTTGAGCTTGTGAATATATGTAGAGCAGAGTATCTAAACTTCTTTTATATTAACGATAATACCTTTTTGTCAAATACTGTAAGTGGTACCACCCATTAAAATAATTTGGAATGGAAATCCTTGTAGCCTTCCAAGCACAAGCTAGATCCCCCTTTTATTATATTGTATGTCCATAAAACGTGAAGGTAACAGTGTCATTTCGCTCCTATATAGGTACAGCAATATAGTATCGATAATATATTTTTCGTAGACATTTATATTCTTTCCTCTTTTTCTACGTCTACTTTTGCCTTCAAATACTTTCACTTAATTAGGAATTCATTTTGGCTTTAGGTTCAACCTTTTTTTATTTGAAATGGGATGTGAAGTTAAATTCTAAACGAATTCTTGCTAATTTTTGATCACCTGTTAGTTTTCATCGTATGAAAAAGGCATTTTGAGTAATAATGCAGTCTTTTCAATACATACTAGATACTTTCATATGGGCTAACCAAGGTGCAATAAGAATGCAGTCTCAGGTAATATCTTTGACCCAGTTTCAAGGTGATGTTCAGTTGGACACAGGAATTCCTGGCTTACCTTGCTTTGAGGAAGTGCACCCTGTCAGGTCACACCCTTTCTGCTAGGCCAGTTCTCGCGTTTAGTCCCGACTACCTCCTCAACCATATCTCCTTACGTTTGCTGTTTGTTTACTCGCTGCGCAGTTAGTGTGTGACAGGGTGCACTTCCTCAGAGTGAGGTGTGCCAGGAATTCATGTGCCCAACTGTACTTTTGCCATCCTCATAAATGGGTAAGAGTTCGTATCAGCAACTTCAAAATTATTGAAAATAAGACTAGAATGGCCTTCTATGAACGGTGATCATTTCTAAGCAAAAATTTTTGTGAGTTTTGTTTAATTTTGATAGAAAATATCGATTAAGTAGGTTTGATAATGACGACAAATCATGTCTCGCTCCATTTTTGGAAATGTCGGTGATTGTTTTCTCTAATATTCCTCTTCTCCCTGCTGAACTGTCGGACAATCCCTTCACCAGAATCAGTGGTGTAATGTAATATTAGTAGAGATTCTTTGAAATCGGTGCGTTAATATTAATTGTTCATTAGTGGCTGGCCCACAGGTAACGAATAGGGATCTCCGAAGATGGATGTCGACAAGGCCCTCCCTTTTGTTTACGCATCTGCGTTATGATAACGCCGTCTAATTAAGGACGCATTTGCGTTGTCTTTAAGGTTATTTCCCTTCTCGTATAATCATCCGAAGCTCAGGTACGAAAGGGATGACTAGAATCCCTGAGAGAACAGGCTAATTACACCGATTTATGGCTCGATTAGGATGGTTTATGATGGGTGGAATTTAAACGGTGGAAGTTCTCAGGAGAGATGCGTCTAAACCGACAGCTGTTGGGAGCTGCTACTACTACTACTACTACTACTACTACTACTACTACTACTACTACTACTACTACTACTACTACTGTTCTTCCTCCTCCTCATCTTCTTCTTCCTCCTCCTCCTCCTCGTACTACTACTACACAGGATAATTAATTGCGATGAAAAATGATGCCGTTGTTGGTGGTGATGATACCTGTGTGCTATATGACATTCCTATATCCTTTGTTTGATCAACGTTTAATTGACGAATTCTATTATACTCTTATTAATTGACCTGAACAAAATCTCATTTTATTTGTGCCAATGTGTATTGCCATATTAGTTGAGACATTTTCAATCACTTTTCTCCAGTCAAAATGCCGCCTTAATGTTTAAAAAAATGCATGAATTGATAGTTTTGTTTTTTAAACTGTTACGAAATTTATTCGCGCACATAATTTCATTATTTTTTTTTTTTGTCTTTACGGAAGTGAAATTGTCGTTTGAAGCTAATGGGATATGCAACTGCCTGTAACATCTTAAATTTGTTTCAAAACTTTTGGCATCCTTTATGGTGATCCCTGATTTACTATATCTTCTTCGTGTCACTTTAATGAATCTTACATTGTTTTAAGAAGAATAAGACTTTGCTTAAAAGAAAGATACATACATACATACATATATACGTACATACATACATGCAAAAAGCTTAAACTTTTGAATGTTACTTATTTAATAAGTTATGCGAGTGTACTGGATAAGACAGATTCCCATTAACAATTCAATATTTTAAGTTGCGTTAATTTTCATGTTTTGGAGCTCAATAGTTGTGTAAGTTTTGTTTCAATATTTATCTTTTAAATTCAAAAATATAATTTGGGATATAACAAAAGTACTGATATTGAAAGATATGTATGATGATTTGCATTATAAGCAAGGCTTTAATTTACTAGGTTGGTTTGCTGTGGCGATCAAACAGAAGTCTCCCACCATCATCAATCCGAAGTGGCCAGTGTGGTGATGAAAACTGGCCTAACCTCAGACATGAATAAAGACATGTTTGAGGCTTTTGTCCTGCAGTGGACTAGAAATGTCTGCATTTGTTGTTGTTGATGATGTATATCTATATATATGTGTATATATATATATGTGTGTGTGTATATATATTATTATTATTACGACTAGCGAATTACGTAAATTGCCGAGCTCCCAAACTCACCTGCTCTATATTACATAATCTGATACACAGGAGAATAGTTCCGAACTCTGGTAATAATACGCAACTCCCAGACAATAATATATGTGAACACTGAATATCTAAAGGTTTCGTTACGTTACACTCAAAACAAAACTGGGAGACTACTTTACTTTTAAAGGGAACTATTCTTAAATCAACCTCTTACTTCGGTTCTTAGTCAGGGGATACGAGCAAGTACTAAAATAATTATTGGTGATCGAAAAATAGACACTTTACAAAAATATATATATTCCATAAAAATAACAATTAAAAAAATAGTGCCAAAATAAATCACTCGAAGTTTAAACCTGAACTAGACCTTAGACTAAGACAAAAATGATACTTCAAAAAATTATACAATCACTTGTTTCACTAGATATAAATTTATGAAAATAGTTAATTTTGACAGTTAAGACTATAGTAATTAAGCAATGATTACACTTACATATACGTAACTGTTACTCTTACGTCCTTTGGGTCACACAATGTTACCGAACGGTTAAGCAAAACTAATGCACTTCACTTTTTAACTAGATGTCACAGGGCCAGTCACAAAAAATTTACTGTATAACATGTACTTACATTACCACACTTAACTTTGAAATTAAACACACAATAATATCACTAACATTTGAAAAACACTATACATGGAATACATCATAGAAAAATCAATAGTCACGTTTGAGAGGAAATATGTTGTGGCTAGATAGATACTGGTGAGAGGACTGTCGGACGTTGGCTCTTTTGGAAGGTTAGGCTGGATCTCTCTCTGATATGCAATCCCACATCCTTATATGCCTCCTAATTCACTCTAGAAACTTCCAGTTAGTTCCAGCAATGCATTTGATGCGTGTGCACATGGTCTTGGCGGGTTCTCACACTTCAGGTTGCCAACGTGGTCGTTGGAAGTATGGTTCTATCGTGGTGTGACGATGGCAACCCTCTCAGCCAACTCCGCCTACCTCCTCTCGCAACATTAAAAAAATAAGAATAATTTTTAGTCTAGAACCTTCATGCATTTTCTAACCACGTGGAAACATGACGCACTCCTTAGCAATTGTACCTCCTGTGTCTCATACATACCTTTTAACAAGATTGCATAAAACTTTATAACTTAACTATGTGAAATAAAAATTTTATTCTTTAAAATAACATAAATTTACATACATGGAACTGAATGAAAATACAACAGTCTTATGTAATTTACATATATTTACTTAATCATATGTGACTGAAACTCACCTTACAAGCTGGCTATACATCTCTTAAATACACAAATTAAATACGTGAATAAAATAATTTACTTATCATGTACACCAGCTTCATAAGTCTATATATATATATATATATATATATATATATATATATATATAATATATATATATATATTTATATTATATATATACAGTATATATATGCACTATATGTAAATACAGTTGTATATCTATATATATGATTATATATTCATATAGTTGATATATATAATATATATGTATATAAAATGTATATATACATATATATATATTATATTATATATTATATTATATATATACATATATATATATACATACATATATATATATATATATATATATATATATATATATACATACATATATAAATGTTCAAATGAGAGATAAATGGTGAAACGTTTTCTGTTAATGCAATCAAGACCGATGAATTTGCTCTGAATGGAGGGAAGAGAGCATGCAAGGAAATACTGGATGAATTGAGAGCCAAGGTGAACAACTTACACGGAGAATTTGTAAAACCAGAAGTGTTTGATAATATATAGCATTAGGAGGAAATATCTTTGGGGCAGTTGCCTAAACAAAAAGATGATCACGTGCCGGTATACAGAATAGAGGATTGAGAACAGTGGGAAAGAGTAAGCAAGATCTTGGGCAGAATAAGTTGTTCTGTCTTAATACATACAGAAAAATGATCATTGAAAAATGCATTTGAAAGTAAAAGATTAAAAGGTATAGATTCTGACTGATGTAATTGTTGTTCTGGGAGGATGAATTGCGTACTTGAAGTTTTGTTAATGTTGCAGATGGAGAAAGGCAGAAAAGGATTTTATTAGAGTAGAAAATAGAAATGAATATTCAAAGCAAAAATTCATACAAATCACGCACCGAAATAGGCTATATATATACATACATACACACATATATATATGCATTTATACATACATGCATATATATATATATATATATATATATATATATATATATATATATATATATATATAAAATAAAAAGGAGGACGAATAGTCTGGATAACATCTTTCAATTTATTGGTGCCGACGTTTCAGGACTCATCCCATTATCAAGGCTAAAATGGACATATAAAACATTATAAGCAAAACTCAGTAAAAATATATAAAATACAAAAAAAAAAGACAGTCAAAATTAAAATTGAAATTATAAACACAGTTACAAGTAAAATATGGAGATAAAAATATTAACTAAGAGAAAAGTATCTTAAAATTAAATATACAAAAATCAAAATTGTCTAAGGAGACCAACCTGTCTGGAACAGACTAGAGTACTGAGTGACTATCTGAAGGACAGTACTCAGGAGGAAAATTCTAAATTTGCCAGCTTAAGCGATGTGGAGGGGGACAGAGGATAATTGGCTGTTTAGTTTAGGAGCCTTTTCTTTAATCATTAACGATTCCAATACTAGTAGAGAGGAGTTATTTGGCGCTTGAGCTATGATTTCAAAGTTTTTATATGCAATGTTGGTCTTGCATTTACTTGCATGTTCTCTGATGGTTGAGAATTCTTTGGTTTTGAGCGCACATCCAGTGAGTCATAGAACTGGATGTGCGCTCAAAACCAAAGAATTCTCAACCATCAGAGAACATGCAAGTAAATGCAAGACCAACATTGCATATAAAAACTTTGAAATCATAGCTCAAGCGCCAAATAACTCCTCTCTACTAGTATTGGAATCGTTAATGATTAAAGAAAAGGCTCCTAAACTAAACAGCCAATTATCCTCTGTCCCCCTCCACATCGCTTAAGCTGGCAAATTTAGAATTTTCCTCCTGAGTACTGTCCTTCAGATAGTCACTCAGTACTCTAGTCTGTTCCAGACAGGTTGGTCTCCTTAGACAATTTTGATTTTTGTATATTTAATTTTAAGATACTTTTCTCTTAGTTAATATTTTTATCTCCATATTTTACTTGTAACTGTGTTTATAATTTCAATTTTAATTTTGACTGTCTTTTTTTTTTTGTATTTTATATATTTTTACTGAGTTTTGCTTATAATGTTTTATATGTCCATTTTAGCCTTGATAATGGGATGAGTCCTGAAACGTCGGCACCAATAAATTGAAAGATGTTATCCAGACTATTCGTCCTCCTTTTTATTTTATCTTTGAAGCTCGCCAGGAGCAACGACCTACCTCAATATATATATATATATATATATATATATATATATATATATATATATATATATATATATATATATACATATATGAGATAGAGAAACAGATATAAATATATAGGTTGGAAAGAGTTTATTAAAATGTTGCTTTGAATATAGATGAGATAGTTGACTTTGTTAAGAGGCGTATATAAAACGAAAATAGTTAAAAGTCAGATAAGTGAGAAATGTAAAAACATTAGCATATGTGTAAAGGTTGTACAAGTAGATATGAGAAGATTTTGTCAATGAAGGACAATAGGACAGTGGAAAGTGTATGATGTCTGTAATTTGGAAGTCTTAAGAGGAGAGGAAAAAATTTAAATGACAACATAAATGGTAAGAAATAGGTATTGGAAAGGAAGGCTCTAAATATGAAGGGTGCGAGTGATGTAGGGGTTAATGAATGACACATTGTGTGCGTTGGAGTTTAATGTATTAGAGAAAAGCCTTCTTTTAATTCACATAGAAATAGTGGATAATACTATGAAGGGTTTTTATTGCACATGAGGAACCAGCATGAATGTGTCAGTGACCGTAGTAAAAAAAAAAAAAAATTCTTTTGAGCTACCCAATTTTTGGGGGAAGGTGAATTTATATATATATATATATATATATATATATATATATATATATAATATATATATAAATGTGTGTGTTATTTTGATTTTGCACATGCAACCTATTAATATCGAATATGTATATACTCCAAAACGGAATTAAATGTGTTAAGAGTACTTACTCTGACATACCGTTTTGAACTCATGCATTTTTAAATTGGAACTTACTTAATTCCCTTATCAGGATAAATAGGAACCGAGTATGACTCGGTAAATCATCTTCTTCTTCTTCTTCTTCTTCTTCTTTTTCTTTGTCCATTCCATGTTGTGTACTAGAAATTGGAGCGGGATACCTTATTTAAGTTGTCACACGTTTTTATATATACAGTATATATATATATATATATATATATATATATATATATATATATATATATATATATATATATATATATATAATATATAGGTTTTATCAGAAATTTTGTACATAGCATTCTTGTGCATTCAAATATAATGCAGCAAAGAACCTATTATTATAAAATTCAAAGGCTTCAAACGTATCCTAGCGACTGAAATGTGAGGTATAAGGATATTAGAAGATTTAATCGCATACACATAGAAAGAAACACACACCCATGTATATATGTGCGTGTATCTGTGTTTACTTCTACTGTATATCTGTGACTGTGTATATATGTATATATATGTGAGTGCTTGGGTGTGTTTTTTTTTTTTCATATGAACATGAATATAGAAACGAGAGCACACTTTCCACTCAGGTAATCTATGAGAGTGCTCTCTCTCTCTCTCTCTCTCTCTCTCTCTCTCTCTCTCTCTCTCTCGTAGAATGTATGAGCTTTTCTCGTCTTCCATATATTATCTAGATTGATGTTTGCACGAGGAGTGTTCCCTGCCCTTGACTCTTGTCGGGAACCTTTAATGTGCCTCGAGTGCTTTGCAAATATAATTATGGTATATTAAGACGGATCTGAACCATATACTCTATACTGTAGCCATAGTTTATCTGTTTTTAATAAAAAATAATTGAATTTATTGTTAGATTTATAACTTAGCGACTTGAAGAATATATCAAAGGTTTCATTAAAAGCAAATAAAAAAGAGGTTTGATGCAAATCTTTATTATCTTCCGCTATGAAAAGGAAAAGGATAGTATTAGGAACGCTAAGTCGTCTTGGCTAAGCTCACCTGTCTTCTTATTCTTCATCCTAATGTACCACGAACTATGTACAGTATATCACTGCTTTCTAATTTTATTAACTTTAACAGATCTTACGAAGTAATACGTGGAAATTGATAACCATCGGTGTTTTCTTGAACTCAAGCCGTGATAAAGCGCTAGTTTAGTTAGACAAGTCTTTCATTCCGGTCATTTTTTATCCGCGTGGTTGTTACCGTACTTTCCAATGTAAAAAACTCTTAGAACATCAGAAATGGCTAAAGTAGTTTGCAAGAATTAAGTCGTTTTCCATATTTTTCCGTTTTTTATTGAGACTTTGTCATTGTTGAAATTTTTTTAGTTGTGTTGGAAGTATTCCCGGAGTGATTAGATTGTCCTTAATTATGTATCCATGTATATGCTTCTTTACATTGCCGGTTTCCAGAAAACTAACTAAAATTGCACAATGTACACTATAGTATCACTCTTGTCTGTATACTGTGACGAGCCATGAGTAGGTTGCGAATCAAAAGCGGGATGAAAGCAACTGAGTACTGTATTATAGACACATCGAGTATATATACACACTAGGTCCCGGCAAGAAGGTCACAAAATACATCATGCTATTTCTCGTCCAACCAGCTCTGTTAACAGTTAACATTGAGAAATAGGCAGACAGGTTCATGCAAATTTTTGTCAGTGCGAGGGGAGAGCGAAGATACAAAGGATAATGTATACAAAAAAGAGAAATGTCACTTCTATGTACGATCGTGTGACACATGGGTGGTACATGGCTCCCCCTCTAAAAATTACATACTGTACATGTCAAATAGGGGGTCCTGATCTAGAGAGTCGAACTGTAGGTGGGTCATCTGGCAGGAGATAAGTAGGTTTTAGACAATCAATGGAGACCCAGTCTTCTTTGCCATGAAAAGTTTAGTAGGAATGCTTTCGGATTGCGCTGGATCACAAGGAAAGGGTCCGTGTAAGGGGGCGTTAGCGGTGGGTTGCTAGTGACGTTGCGTAGGAAGACGTACGTTGCAGAGTACAAGTCTGTCGGTATGTGATGCTTTGCTGGGGCTTGTAAGTCTGGCGGCATGTAGTAAATTTTCCGACGACGTAACGTATGCGCTGGAGAACATCGGAGGAGGTTGCAGAGGGAAAAAATTCGGCAGGGACGACCAACAGGTTGCCATACACCATTTCAGCTACCGAGAGATGTCCAGGGCATCTTTAGGAGTGGTCCTTAGTCCCAGGAGGACCCAGAGAAGCTGAGTAAACCAGTTGAGTCCTTGCAGCGGGACATCAAAGCTGCTTTGAGGGTGCGAGGAAAACGTTCAACCATTCCATTGGCAGCGGGGTTGTAGGCAGTTGTCTGATGTAGGGTGATGCCCAGGAGATTCACTAATGAAGTCCACAATTGAGAGGTGAAAGGGGTACCCCTGTCAGAAGTAATATTCTCAGGGATACCAAATATTGCTATCCATCCTGAGAGTAAGGCAGATGTACATGAGGCAGACATTGTAGTTTTCATGGGAATGGCTTCAGGCCAACGAGTAGAGCGGTCGATGATGGTAAACTGGTAACGATGTTCTTGTGATGTGGGTAGGTGGCCTACAACGTCAACGTGAATGTGGGCGAAACGACACTTGAGGTTGAGGAAAGGTGCCCACTCCTGAATCCGTGTGTCGATGTACTTTGGAAGTTTGGCAAGAATACAGGCATGGACCCAATCCTTAGCATCCTTAGTAATGCCGTGCCAAATGAACTTCGTCTTCAGCAGCTGTGCAGTAGAACGGCGCTAGGGATATGAAAGGCCGTGAATGAAATCTAACACCTGTTTGCGCATGGGAGCAGGAATACATGGTCGCGATCTACCAGTACTGATGTCAGAGAGGAGGATGGTGTTGGAGTCGTCGAGGGAGACATCTTCCCAATGGAGGGATGTGCAAGATGTCCTACAGGCTTAACACTCTGGATACTGTCGTTGGGCTTCAGCCAAGGCGTTGTAATCCAATCCCAGTTGAACGGCGGGAAACGTGTTTCTTGACAGGGCATCGGCAACAGGATTAATTTTCGTAGGGACGTATTGAAGAGTGCAATTGTATTCAGCCACGGCGGAGAGATGTCGACGTTGACGGGCCGACCAGGCATCAGATTGTGGAGTGAAGGTGTGCATCAGAGGCATGTGGTCTGTGCGAATGACGAAGGGCATACCTTCTAAGAAATGGAGAAAGTGACGGAGAGCCAAGTGCACTGCCAGCAATTTGCGATCGAAGGTAGAATAACCCGATTCTGCTTTGGACAGTTTTCTGATGAAGAAGGCCAATGGGCGGGGTGAGCCGTTGACCACATGTTCGAGTATTGCACCAATAGCGACGTCGCTGGCATGTGTGGAGAGATGGAGAGGGGCATGTGGGACAGGAAAAGTGAGAGCAGCAGTGGTTGATAGGGCATTCTTTGCGTTGCAGAAGTCCGCTTCTTGACGGGGACCCCACTTTAGGTCTTTTGGCTTGCCCTTGAGGGAGGCGTAGAGGGGAGTAAGAGTGGCGGCAATGGCTGGCAGAAAACGGTGATAATAGTTGATCATGCCCAAGAATTCCTGCAGTGCTTTGACGGTTGAGGGCATGGGGAAGTTCTGAACGGCTGCTACCTTCTCAGGGAGGGGATGGACTCCTTCAGGAGTGATGCAGTGCCCTAAGAACGACACTTCGTTGGCGCCATAGGTACTCTTGTCGTACCGGATTACAAGGCCATTTTGTTGTAGGCGGACGAGCACGATGCACAGGTGACGTAGGTGTTCCTCTTTTGAGGAAGAGAACACAGGTATGTCATCCACGTAACATATACAGAAGGGGAGGTTCCCCAAGATGCCATCCATTAGACGTTGAAAAGTGGCCCCAGCATTACGAAAGCCAAAACAGTAGTAATTGAAGGTGTATGTGCCGAAGGGAGTGGTGATGGCAGTCTTGGGGATGTCTTCTGGGTTCATAGGCACCTGATAATACCCCTTCAGGAGGTCGAGGGTTGACAAAACCTTTGCTTTGTGCTGGTAGGAGGTCACGTCGGCTATGTTTGGTAGGGGGTAGTGTTCCGGTTCTGTTTGCATGTTCAGGTGCCTGTAATCCCGACACAGACGGAGGGAGCCGAATTTCTTCAGGACAATATGTAAGGGTGACAACCATGGACCAGAGGCCTTTTGGCAAAGACCCATTTATGCAATTTCGACGAACATCTATTTGGCGGCTGCCAATCGATCCGGTGCTAGACGTCTGAATTTGGCAAAGATTGAGAGTCCCGTCGTCTTGATGTAGTGATAAATACCGTGTTTGGCAGGAGCTGTGGGCGTTTGGTGAAGTTCTGGACAGAAAACTACCTGGTACCACAAGAGGAGGTGGGCGTAGTCGTCCGTGGGTGCGCTGATGTGGAGAGTGAGGTTGGAGGAGGCGGGTGGAAGAGGTTTCGACAAATACGAGTCTACGTTGACCAATCGTTGGTGGGCGACATCGACCAGAAGGTGGAAATGAGAGAGGAAATCCACACCGAGGATTGGCAGTGTGATGTCAGCAACGAGAAACCACCATTTAAATTTGCTGTTTCCAAACAATAATGTGAGGTTCTCGTAACCGTAGGTGGGTATCGCAGATCCATTGGTAGCTACCAGTCAGACGTCGGCAGACTTTGACAGACTACGTCTTGTCCTGAAGAGTTCCTTGGCAAAAGAGAACGACAAGCACCCATGTCTACCAAAAATTGCACGCCATTCCCGCATCATGTAAAAAGAAAAGATTAGAAACACGGGAGGCCACCGCCACGAGCGATGGCCTACTTACACGTTATTTGGCCACTGACAATCCTTGGCACATTTCGCGGCAGCCCTGAATCTGGAGTGGTAGTAGAAAAACTGCGGCCGATGGGTGTCAGTAAGTGGCTGTAGAAGCCATGGGTTGGGGCACGAGCAAGTGATGGGTGATGGGTGGCTTTGTCGCCACTCCGGCACGTCTCTGGGTAAGCGTGTGTGTCCTATGGCATTCACGTCGGCTTTGGTTGACGTTGAATAGGTGTCCTCTTCGTCAGGAGTGGAGACGTTGATGGAGGTCTTGAAGGTCGTGAATTGATGGTCAATAAGGGCGTCGGCTTTAGTCATAAAGTCCTTTATAGGTAAACTATTGACATCGGGTATGGCAACGTGTACGGGTTTGGGTAAACAGCGTACCCAATGGGCATGAAGTAGGTTAACCTCACGAGGAGAGCCGTCTGTGGCAGGTTGCAGACAAGCGATACTAGTCATTCCCCCAACGGTTGTTGAGAGAGCTGAAAAAGCTTTGCTATACGGGCGGGTGGCAACGGTGAGTACTGCTGCAGAAAGTATGTTTTGAGGACGTCATAAGCTATCGGGGTGTCTCCTTGTTCACAAAGCCAGTTGGAGATTTCCGGGAAAGTGTCCTCGGGTATCGCCGTGAGAATATAATCTGCTTTTGTGGTTGAGCGAGTCACGCTCTTGATGAGGATGGACTTCTGCGTGCTGAAACCAAGCAAACGCCTCTCCGCTGGCAAATGACGAAAGTTTCAATGGGGCACCCATAGTAACAGTGAGGGGGGTGAAGGCGGGAGGAGCGAGTCGACTTCCGGGGTCACAATGTGACAAGTCAAGACTCAAGAGTAGGTTGCGACTCAACAGCGGGATGAAAGCAACTGAGTACTTTATTAAAGACACATCGAGTATATATACACACTAGGTCCCGGCAAGAAGGTCACAAAATACAACATGCTATTTCTTGTCCAACCGGCAACAGGTTCTGTTAACAGTTAACAATGAGAAATAGGGAGACAGGTTCATGGAAGTTGCTGTCAGTGCGAGGAGAGAGCGAAGATACAAAGGATAATATGTACAAAAAAGAGAAATGTCCTTACTATGTACGATCGTGTGACACATGGGTAGTACAATACATATGTTCATGCCAGTTATATTGTCATAGGGATTTTATTTTCCCTCTTTTAAACACCTTTTAGCACAGAACATAACATTGCATGTGAATTACAGTCATTTGGGCAAAGATTTTTTTTTTTTTTTAAATAACTACCATTGGCGAGTAGAGTTAATGACATTCGGTTGACGTGTCTTATCAGATTATGATTCAAAGATTATAATGTAATTTTGTGTCAGGTGAATAAGAGCACCTCTGTAATTATTTCTAGATATATTATGATTGTTTTCACAAATTTACCGGCGAAATTAAACGGATGAAAGGGTTAAAACATTTTGTTTCTGAGCATTACCAGTTGGGTAAATTACTCTTATTATAAAACTAATGTTAACCTGTTAACCAATATAATGTTTTAAGTTATATTGCAAAACACCATGAATATTTTTATATACTAAGGTTAAAGACATTAAATTCCTATTAATTGATCTCTAAAGGTCGAAATAGTTTTTTGTTGAATGAAATAAGTTTTAAAGATTCTGTTACTTAAGTAAAGCAATCTAAATCACTACCTTATAGTTTGTAAATTAATCATAATCACTGACTATAAGGGGAAACGAGATCTACCTAAAATATTAATTACCGCATTTTTTTTTTTACTTCTTTAGTACTGTTAATAATTTTTTATTAGCCACAGAAAAAATTCTTCTTTATCATGATTGTTGAAAGTTGGAGTACAACAAAGTCAGAGGAGTTGGACAGTTATCATTGGATAGAAAACAAGTAAGGCTTATGAAAGCAAAGATTAGAAACGAATGCATTGCTAGAACCTTAGTTCATTGTTTCTTCTAGCGTTTTCTGTGAAGGCACATCGTAATTAGAACCAACACCTGCCCATGGAGCCCAGAGTCAATATGGATAACTATATTGAGTCTGGTGTAGTCTATGTAGTACTGATGTAGCGATCGATTATATAGTTCAGGGATGCCACGTGTGTCTTGCATCAACACCATCAAACGTCAAGGAAACAATCTGACAAAGTATAGGATCAAAACCTTGCTTTTAAGCATCTCATGTCTTCTCGTATTTAAGTAACTTTTAAGATCATGACTGGTAATTGTTCGTAATCCACTGAATTGGTTTTCTTCCCCAGGGTTCCTGATCTGAGTATATTTATATATTCAATTAATGAAGCCGTTGTCAATAAAAAAAAAAAAAAAAACTATTTAGGTTTTGTAAGTCAAATGCTTACAAACGATATCCAAAAGTGTTGTCCTGAGACAGTATTCATTGCGATAAAAACAATAGAAAGAAAGGAGGGGATGAACACATCATTAACTCCCATTGTTATTTGTTGCAATTACTGGCAGGCAATTTGCAACGTCTGCGATGAACTCTCTCACGCGCGCCTTGGCAAGGCCAGAGGGCTCGCATTCCCTCCCTCCTTTATTCTTGCTGTCAGACTCTCCATTCATCCTCGTTATCTCACGGCCATGAATGTTATGGTAATCATCGCCAATTAAATTAATGGCCCTAATGTTGCTGTTAATTGTTCTTTGCAGATGCTATCGAGAACAGTTATCACTATGATCTATTGGGTGGCGTCAGGTTTGCCAAATAGATTTCTTTTTAGCGCATGAGACGGAGGGGAAGAGGAATATTTTTGCTATGGTTCTCTGCTCTGCTGTCCATTCAAGTAGTCTTGAGCTTTTTAGTAGACCTTGATTTCAAAATTATTTTAAGAGGTTGGTGTATATATATGTATATATATATATATATATATATATATATTTTATTTATATATATTTATGTATATATATATTTTATATATATATATCTATATCTATATCTATCTATCTATCTATCTATCTATATATATATATATATATATATATATATATATATATATATATATATATTAGATATATATAAAGACCAAAATCCTTACATCAATCAAGTATTTTATGCTTAACACGTATCAACTTTTGTGATTGTTACGCACGCATACACATACACATATTTAGATAAACACACACACCTCACATTTCAGTTATTACAGTTATGTTTATTTGCCCTTTACAGAGTTTAACTGCTTGCTCCTTTAATCGTTTAATTGGTCCCTTGTGTTAGTTAAATCTTCATTAGGTGCTTAGTCTTCCCAGGAGGCCTTTTTTATCGTTTTTTTTTTTTTTCGAACCGAAAACAAGACATCGCATTGGTCGTCTATAAAATTCTCTCTCTCTCTCTCTCTCTCTCTCTCTCTCTCTCTCTCTCTCTCTCTCTCTCTCTAGATGATTATAGCAACTAATGTAGTATTTATTATATAACTAGGAAAGGTTTTCTTATGTACCTTAGCGTCTTTTATGATTTAAATTTGCTTTAACAAACTTGTCATTTAACTAAACCCCACTAGATTCTGCTTTGTCAAGTACAAGTGAGAATTAGTGAAGTATTTTGTTCTCCCGTGAGAGAGAGAGAGAGAGAGAGAGAGAGAGAGAGAGAGAGAGAGAGAGAGAGAGAGAGAGAGAGAGAGTAATTTGCTTTGGCTATCGAAGAAGACAGCTTCTGGCTGATATGTCCCCAACGATTTTAGGATGTCAGAAACCCAGTTTTTTATTTTTTTATTTTTTTTATTTGGAGTATTGTATGTAAATGTTTAAAGAAATATTTTCTTGTATCGATTTTAATTCAGACCTTTTTGTATAAATTAATATATTCTGTCATCATAAGTAGCCCATTAAGTACAATGTTCATAATTCTTAGTTTATGATTTCTCATTCATTGTGAAAGATTTCTTGAATATCTTGGGTGATTGATAGATTAATTGATTATTTAGGAAAATTTCAGAATATTACAATTGAAAGTCATGTCATATGCGTAAATTATATTATAGTTTCTGTGTGGTAAATTATACTGGAGAAGAGAAATCATACTTGAAAGAAATGCAACCGAACATAAGGTCGGTTTGTGTCATGAGTTGTATGATGCCTAAATGGTAGAATGTTCATAATGTTATTGCTGCTCTCCATGTCATATTGTAGTTAAATTTCATGTATATATCCATTACTCACTTACGGTTGATAAAGAAACCTCATGCTAGACCACATATCAAGGAACCTCTCAGAAACAGAAAAGGGAAGCATCGGTTGCAATGAACTAGAAAGAGTTACTTTTGGAAGCACAACGAAAATGACCACAATTGTCAATGATGCTCCGGTATGCAGGAAAGAAGGGCAAGATCTCCGGGGATCGTGGTTCTAAGCACAGGGGTGACAGAGGGAGGACAACCATGGGTTTATTTGGCAGAAAATGAGGTTAAGGATGACAGGAAAATGCATGTTTATATCTCTGTCCGTACATGTGGCATGCGTGCCCACGTGCGTGCGTGCGTGCTCGTGAGTTGTATGTGTGTGTGTTTTGAAATGCTGCTCAGAGGAAGAACTTCAACAGATGTTAAAGCCTTAACGGGAAAATAAGTCTGTGCGTGTGGGCGAGGGTCGAAGCCACCGGCGGTTAATCCTCAACAAAATGTCAAGTTTAAGCTGTGGATTTAATGGATTTTTTTTTAATCAACCAAAGCCCCAGAGTTGCAATGAGAAAAAGTCTCACAGATTAACAAAAGATCTAGGAAGTAAATATCGATTAACCCGAGAATTTGGCCGGACATATTTCGATTACAAAAACACGCCAGGGTCAGTTGGGTTTTGAATGGATTATCCAGCATAATGAATGCTGATCCTTATTGCTTTGGCTGCCGAATTTATGAGTTTATCGGAAGTAATTTTCAAGATGAACTCATTGTTCGCCATATCGTATTCACTCTATTAAATAAGCTTAATCATGGCTCCACTTATTATTACTTGCTAAGCTACAACCCTAATTGGAAAAGCAGGATGCTATAACCCCAAGGGCTCCAACAGGCAAAATAGCTCAGTGTGGAAAGGGAAAAAAGAAGTATACTACAGGATACGTTCAAGATTGATAACAAAAATTAAAATAAATATTATATATAAACTATAAAAAATTCAAAATAACAAGAAGAAGAGAAATACGATAGAATAGTGTGCACGAATGTACCCTTCAACAAGAGAACTCTACCCCTAAGACAGTGGAAGACTATGGTAGAGAGGCTATGGCACTACCCAAGACTAGAGAGCAATGGTTTGATTTTGGAGTGTCCCTCTCCTAGAAGAGCCGCTTCCCACAGCTAAAGAGTCTTCTACCCTTACCAAGAGGAAAGAAGCCACTGAACAATTTACATTGCAGTAGTTAACCCCTTGAGCGAAGAATTGTTTGGTAATCTGTGTTGTCAGGTGTATGAGGACAGAGGAGAATGTGGAAAGAAGAGGCCATACTATTCGGTGTATGTGTAGTCATAGGGAAAATGAGCCGTACCCAGAGAGTTATCCAATGTAATACTGTCTGGCCAGTCAAAGAACGCCATAGCTCTCTAGTGGTAGTATCACAATGGGTGGCTGGTGCCCTGGCGAACCTATTACGCTACTACCTAGTATGGGACTTGAATGCTTTTTCGACCACGTAATGTTATAGTTAACTTCGTTTTGGTGGTGCATAAAACAACTTCATGATGTATTTCTGTTCAGATATTGCATTCTTGAAATTTATGGATTAGACCAATAATCTTTTACCTATGAACAAAATATATTCAGAATGTACTGTATATACTGTACAGTGTCTTAAGCAATCAACACATATCGATAAACACCCTTGAAAACGGAGCAAGCAAGTACTTATGCACTGTTAATTGTTGCACTTCGTGTTAAAAATCAACATTTAAACAATTCTTACGCTTAAAGGATTTTCATTCGAATTAGGGGGAAATTCTTCTCGGTGCAGAATGCAGCTAGATTGCTGCAACAAGCCAAAACTCCAACTAAGTTATCCCAGTTATTTTGTTGGTATGTTTCTCTGCTGATGAGAGCTTGACAAAACCTCACGAAAACATTTGCTTTTGACACTCGTCTGCGAGGTTCTTTTTTATAGAAGAAGTTTTGGAATTTAAAGAGGATCATCGTCCAATGTGCCAAAAGGATTTTACCAGCAAACTGCCAGGGTACTTAGCGCAACGGTGCAATTCAGCCAAACAAACACATTTAATGGCGTGCAGTATTTATACCTGAGCATACTTTAGCACACACGGTCACATGCCCGTCTTTTGTAGTATTCATAGTTGGAAATGTTTCATATGTATCAAGAAGGCAATTGAACACACACACACACAAATATAAATGTTCATACATATACATACATACATATATATATATAGATAGATAGATAGATAGATAGATAGATAGATAGATATATATATATATATATATATATATAATATATATATATATATATATATATATATATATATATATATATATATATATATATATATATTATGGTAACGTACATATTGTACATGCGTATATTGCTCTTGCGCCAATCATTTCACTTTTGATAGGCATTTTAGATTTCGAGTAGTTTAGCCTCGAGGCTCTTTAGGTTCCTTGTTGTAAGGCATGCAAGTATTGCGGATGCTTCATTTGTTTGTTATTGGTTTGCTGGCACAGCATCCACAATACACTTATAAGATGCAGTTCTAGGTAGCAATTTGCTCTTTATTGCCCAGGAGAGTCAAATTCAAGCAACACTGCAAGTACTCTTTGAGTTGCATATTAGTACAAGCAAAAACACATGCATACTTTTATACTTACAGAGACAGTTGTAAATGTATGTAGGATGCTTTATTGTCTACATTAAGGAAATTAAGGAGAATTGATGTTAAAGTTGATGTTGAAATGAAATTTCAAGTATTACTTACTGAGACTTACATTGAACCTACACCATTTCAGAGGTAATGAGCTTCTTTTCACTAAACATCCCGGTAATGATATAATTTTATGATGTAATCGAAATAAAAAAGATAAAAAGGGGGAAGTGATTAGGATAGTCTGGTAGCTCTGTCACTCACTTTCCCTCCAAAAATGCAACTCTTTTGACTGATATGCTAGACAGTATGCACACCAATGAGAAGCTCTGTATGCCCGCACTTTATTTTTCTTTAAGGTAGATAAATTAGTTCCGCCTCTCGGGTACTTGAAATAAAGTATCTTATTTAATATTGATACTTACGAAGGTTGCTAAAAAGTTTTTTTTTATCTTTTTTTTCTTGGTGAAAAATATTAGTTACTTAGCTTTAATGTTGTCTAATTTTTCGTGAGTCAGCTGGAAGTAATTCCTTTTTCACTTGGAGAATTTTTAAGGTTAGTGGTTGTGGCAGCTCTGCCCCTACCGGATATCACTAGATTGGGAAGGACTGATGTAGATACATTCCAGAGAAGAAATCCGATGAGACTAGTGGTTAAAGAGTTTGAAAGTAGGTGTAACATGAAAAAGTCGATAACTCAAATTATGCAATATTTTTGAACATATGTAAGCAAACCGTTTACAAGTCCGGTTCCCAAATTTACAATTTAGCAGTCAAGAGGACTTGGCTGGTGCATGTGGTGCTTTTCTTTCACGTGTTACGCTGTACAGAAACCCATAGTTTCTAACTGTGATGTTCACATATGGGCTTGACTTTAGGTCAGCTGACAGTGTTAATCTT
Source organism: Palaemon carinicauda (assembly GCF_036898095.1). Classification (NCBI taxonomy): domain Eukaryota; kingdom Metazoa; phylum Arthropoda; class Malacostraca; order Decapoda; family Palaemonidae; genus Palaemon; species Palaemon carinicauda. The sequence goes on along the minus strand of NC_090746.1, from coordinate 34,592,369 downwards.
GAATCCACACTTCTTTTCTAATGTATTTCTATTGAATTTTTAACCAGTATAGATCGCATAACCAATGAAAATCGTCACTATCGGCTTTTGAGAGTTCCATGTAATATATTTGTATTTAATATCTCAGCAGAAGTGATATGTTAGAGGAAATAGTCATTTGAACTTTGGAATTTTTATTTCCGTAGTTTTTTATTATAAAAAAAGCCACAGGGAAATCGAAAGGTTTCATGTACACCTTAGTAATAAAATGAAGAAGGTATCGTAAATTAGATTTATCCCGCTATTATTTCTTATATCTTGAACATATTGATTTTCAAATAGATAAATGTTTGCCACAGAAAGGTTTTTGCATACTGAGGAGTTACCCAGAGTTTCGTATGAAGCTTTTCGCTTAAAAAAATGTATTGCAAAAAATTAAACAAACATGAGTGATTATAATATTCGATAGATTAGACAATATGTGAAAAAAAAGATATCTGAAAAGTAACGTATTAGTTAGAAAATGAAGGCCAATATATGATAAACGAGACAACGTCTTGCCGCAAGGTATTTTCCTCCGAATTGCAAGAGAGATTACTTTAATCTGCTTTGGTGCAACAGTCGTTGAACTTGTTGGGTCCGAAAGAGATTAACCATAATAAGACGGGTATCATCTGTTCGTCATATAAGAAACTCTCTCAGCCAACTTTTGCTTTTGTTTTTGTCATCCAATCTTTCTTCCTTCTCTTGCTACGATTACGTAACCCCCCCCCCCTTTCTCTCTCTCTCTCTCTCTCTCTCTCTCTCTCTCTCTTAAAAAGAAACATATTTCAGGTATATTGTTACATTGTATTTCTGTTAAAACATTCATAAATCGAAAGCCTTGTATTGTAATATCAAATCAAGACAAAAAGCAGTCATTTTGATGCTTTCCCAAAACAGTGGAACTTTAATAATCCGTAATTCAGGTAATTTATCTTTGGTTTATTATTCTCTTATTATATTCAGGACATGTTAGTGATCATATCCCGCTCAGCCAAATAATCACATGAAAAACATGTAATTTATCTTTTCAAACTACAGATTAAATGATCTTGAAATGAGGAACAAAATTACTTTTGCTTCATATCTAAAGTTATTAATTTACAATTCAACCCAGATAAAAACGTGAATTCTCATTACTTATAACTAGTTTGAGGTATGTCATCCGTATTCATCCGATTTCTTTAGTTGCTAAGATATTTTCAGGTGTAACTCTTATATGTTATCCTTTTACACAAACACACACATACACAGACACCCACAAAGCTGCAACAGGATGGACAAGTTGTGGTCAAGAAGAGGGTGAGAAAGAAAAGAATGCATTTAATAGAATAAAAGAGGAAGAAGTTGAGGAAAGTTGAATTAAAGCGGATGCTCAGAATAATGCAAGAGGGCATGGGGTTAGCGTAAGTTTTAGAATGTTTGTGGAAATTGCCATTTAGGGATATAAGGAGGACAAAAGGTGTTGTGGAATAGAAATATAATTGGAGTTTAAGGGATTACAAGCGAGATGTGCATTACCTGGGTGAAAGTGTAATTGAGTGGCTGACAAGGGTATGTATACTATAGCTAAATATATGAAAGGACCTGAAGAAATGGGTGAGAGGAATTGTTGTTCCCGTGTATGCGGATAAACAAAATAAAAGAGACTTGTGAATTATAAGGCATAACATTGCTTTAGAAAAACAAGGTAACTGATATGAAATATTTTGAATAACAAAGCTAGACTGACGATAGAGACTCAACTTTGGGTTTAGGCAAGAAAAGGATGTCAATCAAGTGTTTGTTATGAAACGGACATAGAAAACTATGTAAGTGAAAGGAGAACCTTCAATCTTACATGAACCTAACGAAGTTTTTCATATTTGATGGAGAGGTAATATAGAAGGTGTTTAGAATGTATCGTATAGATGATAAGAAACTTGAAAACAATAAAAGTCTATTATAACGCGGTCGAAACTTGTATTTGTGATCTAGGGAAGGAATAGTTTTCTGTAATGGTCTGAAATATGGTTGTTTTATGTATCCATGCCGTACAAAATCTAAAAGGATGGGGTGATATAAAAAAGTCCAAGAAAGGACAGTGGTTCTAGGTTCTGAATTTTGAGAGAAGGGCTGGTAGTAGATTGTGGAAATACTGATGTTTGCAGATGATACATAACATCCCTCCCAGAGATGAAACTGAAGAATGTAGTTAATGGGCGTGAAGTGAAAAAGTCGAAATCGAATTTGAACAAAGGTAAATGACAATAGTTAATGAAAACCATGAAATTGAATCTATGAATGTTAACTTAGATTAAGTTAGTGAAAGTTGTCTGGTTTCAGTTCGTTTCATCAGAATAGATGCTCACCAGAACGTCAGCCGGGCAAGCCCAACCTCTCACTGTGGTGCCCAACCACAGCAGTGGCCTCCCCAGTAAACAGCTTATACTCTCGGTCCTGGGCGGGGATCGATCTGCTGCCATGCGAATGCTAGGCGAACGCGTTACCACTGTACTAGCCAGAAGGAAAGCTGGAGGATGATAGGAGGAGGAAAAGAAGTGTCAAAAGAATCAGGGAAGTGAGGAAAATACTAGAATGCATCAAAAGATTGTGAAGAGACTTGAAGTAATTATGAAATCCAGTGTTTTTAGCGAAGGGTGACGGCGTGTGTGTGTACTTAATACCTTCAGGTTAGAACTTTTACATAAATTCTAATAGCTTGCTTACTGTGAGTATCCATAGTATACACTAGAATATCTAGAGTTTCAGTAAGCTTCCATTCCAAAATTATAGGTTTTTATGGAAGTTATTCCGAGTTGAAAGGGAATTCATGTCTTGGTTTCATCCACCTCAGAAAAAATATTAACATTTCATAACAAGTAACAGATATCATATGGAATGCATGATACTCTTCTTTCGCTCGGTAAATATTGTAGTTGAAATATAACTTTTTTTGTATTTCTGAGTCAGCTGTTCGTAAATGATTGGTGTTTTATGGTGTAACCATGCCAAATACAAACACAGATTTACAGATCAAGAGCTTTATAGTGATATTTTTTAACTGTTATAAAATCTAACCGATTACCAATTATCTCTGAGTAAGTGCAGGTATGTAAGTTTTCAGAATTGTTCCCAGACTTGATAGTAATATTGGGTTTCTAATGCAGATTATATCACGGCGCTGTTATTGTAACTTAAGAGAAGACTTGAAAAAGTCTTGTATATATATATATATATATATATATATATATATATATATTATGTATTTATGTATGTATATGCTTACATATATGTATGTGTTTGTGTGTATACACATTTATATTTTCATATGTATATATATATATATATATATATATATATATATATATATATGTGTGTGTGTGTGTATGTAGGATATGTATATATAACCATATATCTGGATAAAATTATATATATATATATATATATATATATATATATATATATACGCACTCAAATATGTATATACACGCACTTGTATACACACATATATATATATATATATATATATATATATTTATATGTATATACATACATATATGTATATATATGTATATATATTTGTGTATAAATATAATTACATGTGTAATTATTTATATATAATACGATGTCTATATATACAGTATATACAGTAATATATATATATATATATATATATATATATATATATATATATATATATATATATACAAGATGTATATATATATATATATGTATATTATACTGTATATATATATATATATAAATGTGTATGTATATATATATGTATATATATGTATATATATATATGTATATATATGTATATATATATATATATATATATATATATATATATGTGTGTGTGTGTGTGTATGTATGTATGAATGTATGTATGTATATACTAGTGTACACGACGTGTCAAAAATGACGGCTAGATATTTGGATAAGTATGCACACACTTTCCCACCCTTCCCTCCAAGTAGTCTTACACTTCGCAATGCCGGTATGAATGTCTTGATATATATATATATATATATATATATATATATATATATATATATATATATATATATACGGTATATGTATATATGTATACACATATATATACGGTATATGTATATATGTATATATATATACACACACACACACATATATATATATATATATATATATATATATATATATATATATATATATATATATATATATATATATATATACGGTATATGTGTACATACGGCATATGTATATATACAGTATATATATTATATATCATATATATATGTATGTATATATATATATATATATATATATATATATATATGTGTGTGTGTGTGTGTGTGTGTATGTAATTTTGTATGCATGTATATATTTTGTTGGTAGCGACACGAAGACGTTAGTTTTGCCTCTGGTTGTGTGGTAGGCAACGTTAAGCTATGTCGATTCTGGTCTTCACATGTATGGGTAACAGTCAAGATAAGAGTTGTATTGAATATTCATATGACAGGGCGTGGTGATAGCACTACCTTTTGAAGACTGGCTGGTCACCAGGCGCTGGTGTCATTCCTCTAGGCCCTAGGGGGAAGACCATGGAGAGTTGTATTAAACTCTCCTTATAATTATTTATATGTTAGGTAAATGTGCGATTTGAAGGTACGCACTAACCCTCCGCTCCCCCAGAATGATATAAATCATGGCACTGGGTAGTCAAGTGGCAGCCTTTCTTCTCTCAGGTAGCTTAAAGACTGTAGTACCTACTACAGTATACCTCAGCGCTAGTTACTTCACTACCCGTATGTGTTATACTATTTTGGATACGCGAGGTTATGATTGATGGTCTGAATGTAATGTTTTTCATATGGCTATTCTGAATATCACCAATTCTTCAGTAAAATATGTTGTGTTTGTGGTTGGTTATATAATTGATGTACTTATTAAGTGTTAGTGGATCTTTTTTTTATTATTATTTGTCCTGTTTATTTTAATTTGATTTTGATGTGGTTAATCTACTAAAACTTCCTGGGTTATACACAAACTGCCGTAATTAGCTCCACCCCAAATGCGGTTGTGTGAGCCATTAAATAGAGAACTTTTTTTTTTCTTTTTATCTTAGTTGTATCCATCCATACTCAAGTTAAAATTTGCATAAGATATCTGAGTAGCAGCGGAACCAAGGGCGGATAGACGGCTCCTGAGTGTATTTACCTTCTGCGAACAAGCAAACGAATCGAAAGCACCTTTATTTCTTTAGTATCTTTTCCATATTCGGAGGGCTGATTTAGTTACTTTGGTTGAGCACAAGAGTTTTCGATGGAAAGAACTGATCTCCTGGGACTTGAACTACTGAACTCTTAAGCAAACATTCTTTCTTTCCGTTTCGTTCTATTATCTTTTGATTAGAAGTTTCACGGGTAAGCATTGATTATACCCTAAGCATTAAGTATGACCGAAATTCAAAAGGGCTCGTCTTAGAATTGAGAAGAAAAGTGTAATCGCGAGGTATCTCAAAAGTAGAAAAGTCGAGTCTGAAAATATTGAAGTGACAACGTGGAAGAATGGCTTTTCGCCCTTTAACCTCTAAGCGAATTTGCCCTTGCAAACTGCAACAAGATACGCTGGGGCTTAAAGTCACCCCTTCCCTTCCCCTTACCCCCTTCCCTTCATCTCTCCCACCTATTCTTAGCCCCCGCCCCGTCTCCTCCTTCCTTATTAGAAGTCTTATGCATTAAATGTTCTTGAAACAGGAGCCGTAATTTGGTAGAACCTGTTTTGCCAACTGCTGCATTTCCACATTATTATTCTATCTTGGTTCTTGTTTACCTCTCCCCTTCTTAAATGTTTTATTTCTCTGCTTATTGATATATTATCTATCTTTGCCACTTCAGAATTGATAGTTGTCTTTTGTTTTTACAGTTATTTATACTAAATGGTGATTTTGTTTCATGTTAATGTTGATATTGAAATGTATTTCTCTCTCTCTCTCTCTCTCTCTCTCTCTCTCTCTCTCTCTCTCTCTCTCTCTCTCTCTCTCTCTCGTTTTGAAATTTCTCTCTTATTTGTATAGATGCGAAGTAGCGTATTTCTATGGGAATGCTGACTGCAGTGAAATTCAGAAAAGGTGCCTCTGTCTAAAGCTTACTTGAATCGCACATGTATTTCTTTTATCCCCTGTACTTTTTCGCCCACACTTCCTTACAGGAGATTATCCTGATAGTCATCTTTGTAAATTAAGTGAACGCTTGCATGTAATTACCCAATGGATTAGGGTCGCGTCTGCGCCCCCTCGTCATACACGACGTTACCGGAGACTAATCCGGCCTTGAATTAAAGGTGTAATCTGGCGTTTATAAACATGTAGGCGTTTCAAGTAGCGACTGGAGAGTCTCGTCACTCCACGCCTCCTTCTCAAATACACAGAAACTCCCGAACAATCCGCGCAACAATTTGCATTACGAACGGATGTTAATTTGTAGCTCGAATTTTGTCCTGTAAAAATGTTTATATGCAACTTTGGATATGAGGCACACGGTGCAATACTTTAGAGGAATTAAATTATTCTCATAAGTTAAGTCGGCGCATACTAGAATAAAACTGTTTCAGATGACTATAAGAGGATTAGTGGTTAAGTAGCGATCAGAATAAATCATTTGCCTCTGGTCTTACAATAGTCAGACATTAGTCAAGGAAGATTAGGACTACTGTCAATGCTTATTCTATATCAACAGTGAGAAAATTAATAAAAGAATTATTTTTATTTATTCTAAGACAAGTCATTAAAATAAAGGGATGATATAATATCATTGTAGGTAGATTATTAAAGATTGTAGAAAGGAATGAAACAAGAATAGTTTATCGTGTTGGGGAATATTCAGATATGATTATCAAGTATGTGAGGTCTAATGACTGAATGGGAAAACTAAACATATCAGTGTTGTGATCAATGTCATTTGACTCTCTCTCTCTCTCTCTCTCTCTCTCTCTCTCTCTCTCTCTCTCTCTCTCTCTCTCTCTCTCTCTCTCTAGCAAGGATTTGCCTGGAGGGACTCAATTTATACGTCCGGCTATCATTTTGATATAAAAAAAGGATTCGAAAGAGTAATCGAGTAGAGTACGGTTAAAAGGATTTCATGTCAGAACTTAATTATCCATTATTTATCCCGAGACCGGATACGGTAAAGGCAATAAAAGTTAACTGGATATCCCCGAAACTGAATATTTATAAGGATCTGCCAACTGCTGTTGATGTACTTTTTTAGATGGAATTAGATGAGAACTTGTTAATACTAATTGCCTTTTAATACTGTTCGTCCCAGTTTCTACGGAAGATAAATTCATCGGTGGCAAATGTTGTCATCATAAAAATGTCAGTATCTGTAGCAGTATTGGTTTTTTCTTTGTAATATATATTTCATTGATTAGAAAATATTAATCGTTTTCTTACGGTTTATTGAATTCAGAAAAGTTGTGTTATAAAACTAGCCGCTCCACTCACAATATCAGGGAATTAAACAATTTCATGATATTTTATTAGCATTACAAAATTGGAGTTTTCACAATAAAGTAGATTTTATATATTAGTTTTTCCGTGTTCTGACAATTTTTTGTTTGATTTTAAATCTTTTTATTTCTTTACGAAGGTATTCATTCATGTTGTACGGTTTTAGAACATATCATTATGATTCTATATTATGCAAATGCTAATTTCTTGAAGTAAGGTTTGGCTTATTCTGATATGTGTAGTTATCATTGTTTTCTTCTTATTATTTCCGTACTATGAAAAAAGACTTTTTTTTTTTTTTATGCTGCAACGAAGGTATTCTTTGTAATACCATATTATGTCTAGCGCATTAGAAAGGATTTCCTTGAAAATGGTCACTCGACGGTGAAATATGGGTCTTTAATAGAGGGTAATTTCTAGCTATCTATTGTCAATTGTTGACGTAGTCAAGACTGGGTGTAGCAGTACACAACAGACACAATAGACACTACTACAGTGTCCAATATTTTGTTTTACCTGTTGTTACTTTCCTTGCTACCTCTATTACTTGACTTTCCTCGTGGTGAAACTGTTAGTATCCTTCCTTACTAAGCGCGGGTACAAACAATTACAATTGTGAACATTGAATTCTTTTATTCGATAGATTTTGGTCTATCTTATGTTTTCTTCATTTTTTTGGGTCTGAGTATAGTTTTGAATTTCATGCGTATAACATTAGAATCCCGGTTTGAGAAACTAATATTGTTTTCACAACAAGACTGTATTGTATATCCTGTGTCATTAAGATAGTTTGGGTGAAGAAAATCCGAAACGAAGGACCCAACTAATTTTCCTAAAAAATACTAGCGATGCTTTTTTTCATTTTTTTTTTTATCGAAAAATTGTCTATCATTAAAAGTACGATGTATGTAAAACGTATTAACAGGCGAATATCCTGATGTCTAATGTGATTAAAGGCTGTTGGAAACTAGAAGTATCATATTTTTATCCTCAGTTTAGACAGAATTGATCTAGAAACACCACTTTTCATTCAGTGATTTATCATATTCGTATGGGGACTATTTAGTATTAACTAGGTTCACTAAGGTAATCTTTACATTAGATATAAAACTTCTATTCTCATTAATATTACTTTCCCCTTTGACTTAGTGAACCAAATGGTTCATACTGTTTATATACACTACAGACTTGACGTTCAAGTCTGCAAAATTTATTTGGCTTTCAGTTATTCAAAGAGACTGGTAACAGAAAGTGGTTAGCGATGGAATTTTTTAAAATACGTAGACTTATTGCATTTATTGTTCTTCGGGGTAAAATTCTGTGATCTTCCTGGTTTTCATTTTTATCTGTGACGCGACAAGTGATCTTGAATATCAGGTAGTAAAGTTAGCAGATGGTGCAATTCTTGATACTGCTGTTTTTATCCACCTGTTCAGAATTAAATGGCTTCTAACCTTCAGAGAGTTGGATGCAGATTGAGAAATGTAATATTTTCTTGAATACCTGATACCTTACTATGTAAACATTTCGTGATTTATTCCGCTTTGGCATACTTTAAATTGTTGTTCCTAAATAATATCTTCGACTCATGCGTTGTTTCATGGCGTTTATTAAACACCTAAAACTGATAAGAAGTCAAGTAATACTTGTCAGTCATCGTTTATCTCCAAGAGCGATGATATCAGTAACATATGGTTAGGTCTTTTTCCCATATATCAAAAGTATTTAGTTTGACATTTTACATGAATTTGCTTGAAGTGATGCCGTCTTTTTTCATTAATGGAGGTATTAGTTTGGGGGCCTCCTTTTCTCATTTCAAGTACCCGTTCCTTTGAAAGTTTTTGTGGCTAAAACATTTGCAAGGTTATTGTTAACTTAAACAAATAGCGTGATGAAATCTTTCACTTTCTTAAGTGAAATTGAAGATGGTTTTACTTATAAGTTTAGAGAAGAATGAATGATTCTTTAAAATCATATGCTACTTTTGGTTTGGTTTTGATCTTTTGAAATATTTTCCTCTTTAGAGCATTTATTTAAATTTGTTTATTGTTATCTTATGTATTTCCTCTTCTTTTGTGTTTTTATATTGTGCATCACATGCACGATAAGATTATAAAGCGACTACCTCTTTACTGCTTGTTCATGTACGGTAGATACTAATACTAAAAATCAACAACGAAAATTTGCGTAAATTTCACTTCGAGGAAACAAGTCAAAACCAATGTTGAGCTAAAGCGAAGTGAAGTTTCTAATCTGAGCTTGTTGAACAGTGACTTGAAAGTTTTTGCACAAAAGGAATTTCATTAAAAGCTGCATCTTAAAGACAAATCCCTTCCACCATATGTTACATACATCATTCATTATTCTTTCCCTTCAAATAAACGCCCAGTATCTTTGTCCGAAATACACCCAGTAGCTTTTTGCGAATTCCATGAATATGGCAATTCAAACGAATCCTTTTATATTACTATTTTTGATTACTATAAATTTACGGAATATTTCTCATTTCTTTGTTTCATTGGTGTTTAATAAGTTAGTCGTAAACTTTGTTCTTTGCAATTATATTGTTTGTCTTTTTAGAATAAAGTGGCGATTCTCATAAATAGTATTAAATTAAATTGTGAACTTCCTTTCGCTTTCAAATGAATTCTTTAATTGTCCAAAGGCTTCATGTCTGGCCTCGACTAAAATCATTCGACAGATAAAGTCATGATATATATTCCTGCCAAAGGGGAAATGAAAGTTTGAGTACTTAATGAGTTTCTGGGTTTCATAGCTAAGAGCTCATTAAGTCCTTGAGATCAAAATTAAAAGGATAGAATAACGTTCATTATTGCTTGTTATATTAAAGTCCTCGTCACAACATTTTTTGTTCTTGAATCACTTGGGAGAGTTTGGATAGTGCATATTAACCAATATGACTCCAGCAATATTATTCCCTGGAAAAGGGGAGAGTTTCTCTCTCTCTCTCTCTCTCTCTCTCTCTCTCTCTCTCTCTCTCTCTCTCTCTCTCTCTCTCTCTCTCTCTCTCCCTCATGCTATGTATTTATCGTTCCATGTGTTATGAAGTGGCAGTTTCTACTCCCATTTTCATTCTTAATTCTCAAGCTCTTACGTAAGTGATATACTGGGATGACATTAGAAGTTCGTGTAGTGTTTAATTAAACTTGAGAGGTTCTTTTACGCTTTAGTTTTGTTTTTACTCTAATTGATTTATGTAATTTACTTTTCAAATGCTGTTCCATATGCTGGACATATTACTACGTTATAGAACGTATTTTAAAGTAGGATGATTGAACGTATAAACAAATTGATATGTGTCCCTTAATATATATATATATATATATATGTATATATATATATATATATATATATATATATATATATATATATATATATATATATTGTGAGTCACTTTAGCAAAAAAATTGTTTGTACGTTAGTAGTGATTTTTTTCTTTACAATTCTATTTATAGATATATTAGCCGCTTTGTTTTGATTTCTATACATGTCGAAGCTGTAAAAGTTTTCAATCACTACTCTCGATTCATATTCGAATGTCATTCAAAGATTAGAAGCATCAAAATCTCACAGTAAAGTTACTTTAATTGAATTACCCTAATTAAGAAAAGAATCCTTTTCCCGTTCATTTTTTCCAATCGATAATGAAACTTAGCAGATCCTTCATCCTCGCAGCCTTTCCTTCCCCCTGAATAGGACCTAATCAATTGAGGGGAAAATTGAAGCCTTCCTTCTTCTTTTCCTCCCCGGGTTGGGACTCTGAGGCGAATCCTCATCACAGAGTTTGAAGGGTCTAATGAGGGAGTCTTGGCAGATATTTTTTTTCCAAGTGTTTATTCGTCTTATCTGCAGTGTTTGTTTCGGTTGGGGAGCATTGGAGCGATTGTTGGGGACGCAATTCTGTTACCCTTTTCCCCTTTCCCTCCGAATCCCCATTACTACCTTTTTTATTCTTTTACTTTTTTTATTTTTTGAATATTTTTTATTTGGTTTATTTTTGTGTGTAGAGAGAGAGAGAGAGAGAGAGAGAGAGAGAGAGAGAGAGAGAGAGAGAGAGAGAGAGAGAGAGAGAGAGAGATACGGGGATGGGGTCGTACGACACCTTACATCAATGAGGGAGAAATGCAATTGGTGCTGGGGAGATTTGACCAATTATTCGGGTGTTTAACCGAATTAAAGTTCTCTCTATCCCCCGCTCTCTCTCTCTCTCTCTCTCTCTCTCTCTCTCTCTCTCTCTCTCTCTCTCTCTCTCTCTCTCTCTGACGACTAGGTGGCCCGAGTCATTCTGTGCGTAAGTTATAAGGCACTTAGCGGTATCTCATTTATGCCTTTTTAGTTTATGGGTTTCAATTTATTTAGGTCTTTACTTTATCCAGCTGCTATCATAAGTATCGTTTAGTAGCGTGCAGGTTTGACGTACTTAAATTTACTATCCCTTCAAAACGAGGCGGGGCAGAAAACGGGTAGATAAGACAAAATTACGACATCTTTCCATTTTTTTTATATTCTGTTCTCGTAGTCACATTAAAAAAACGGCTTAAGTAGCGTGATAACACGCGTATACTGGTGTAATTTAAGGTTGAATGATCCGTAAGGATCTCGGAAACACTTAAAACACTCGAGAAAAGGGACCAAGCGTCAAGAAGGTGAAATAATCACGAACAACACACAAATAAACTATGTGAATGGCTCTTGAGGCAACATAGGCCACCACCCTCCCCATCGTCTTCCTGTAAGTACTGTCATTTTGGCTGTTTGTGGTTACGAATACCATTTTTCACACACGTTACCATATTTTAAATACGCAATAATAGGATACCTTTTTAAGCCTGTATGAGTATGTTATGAATGGATATGGATGTTAAGTAACTGTCTAGAGAATTTTGTCTATTTGAGAGGATGGCGAATCAGTTTGCTAGTAGGGCTATTTTTACCGCCGCCAACGAAGTTGGGAGGAGGTTATGTTTTCGCCCCTAGTTATCGGTTTGTCCGTTTGTTTGTGAACAATTTCCTGACCACAGTTTTACTCATAGAGTACTGAAATTTTCAGGGATTAATTATTATTATTATTATTATTATTATTTGCTAAGGTACAACCCTAGCTGGAAAAGCAGGATGATACAAGCCCAGGGGCTCCAACAGGGAAAATAGCCCAGTAAGGAAAGGAAAAAAGGGAAAATAAAACATTTCAAGAACAGTAACAGCATTAAATTATAAATATAAACTAAAAAGGTCGACCGAATTAACCCTAACCTTAACCCTAAGTTCACACATGGTTGTCACATAGACTTCAAATACGCATACGGTCTAAATTGATTCTGGGAAAAGCAAGCTGGTTTCGAGAAATAAGCTACCGTGGCGGAGGTCTGCACTCCTCAATATTATTATTATTATTTTTATTATTATTTTTATTATTATTTTTATTGTTATTATTATTTTAGAGTGCTTTTCAAGTTATATTACTTTCTTACCCCAAACTGATGATGGTCAATAATTTTGATAGATTGAAAATAGCATTTGGCCATCACGTATTTTAATGGTTGCAGATCCTACATATGAATCAGTAGAGGCACAACATCTATTTTGTTTTTAAGTATCCTGGAATGTGTAACTTTATTAAATTTAGCGTAGTTTCCTGTAATTTCTGGATCATTCTTGTTGAAGTTGATAACTAGGAGAAAGCTAGATTCTATATCCGGATGCCTCTAGGATACCAGTACGCTTTAGGAAAGGTAATATGAGTTCACGATAGGAAGGCCTGTTAAAATAAATAGAAACAAGGCGAAGGATCACGTCATTGAGCAGTCACAGTTCTTATACCATGAAAAGCATGGTATAAAATTAATTTCTGGCAAATTTCCAGGGAAATTACGAAGCAAGCTATTAAACCTATTGCCTTTTCCTTCAGTTGAAATTCGAATGTGATGGAGTACTACGATTCAGGTTTCGCTTGTTCAGTTCTCTTACCCCTGGTTAAGAAGTTACTTTTTTTCCAAATTAAACTGTGATTGCTTCTAAGTGTTTAACTTATTTTTATTACATTAACTTTTATAAGAACTTGGACGGGGTATAGAATTTAAGGTTAATGTTTTTTGCCGATTATCCTTGATGTTGATATAGTTGTAATTAATTTTAGAAAATTTATTAAAGAATTTTATAAACTAAAAATGTAACTCCAACGTTTTGACTTAGCTGCAGAGTAGAAAACAATGCTGCAAATCACAACTAATCACCATTTACAATACATTCAGAGTAACCAAGTTTCATCAGGAAATATTGGCATACATAAAGTCAATATGTATCTTGTAATGCTAACCCCATGAATGTCCCAAAATATGAATTATTCATAGATAATGATACTAATTCATTTCCAATTTCATAACGACTCTGCGGGGGGGGATATGATATATGTTTTGAGTAATGACAGTGGGAAAAAAAGAATATACGTCCGTTTTAATAACCAGTAATTAGTGAGAATCAAATTTTCAAATAGACAGGAATAATTACTATTACGTTAAAAGTTAATTCATTCCAGACTTGTTCGTACCGTACCTGTGAGTTGCCCATAAATTATGCATATTGATTATTTCAGAGAAAATTTGAAGCGTCTTGAACGAAATTGATTCACTGAATGTTGTCCACCACCAACTGTTTCCAAGAATGACGATTAAATAGTAGTTACTAAGAACTTTTTAACCCATTCTCCCTCCATGTATCATCCATCATGTTTAAAACAATTATAACTGAGAAGCATATTGCTCATACACACATACACCTTCGGATGATGGAATTAATGTTACATTATTCAAGTCTTTTGATGTAGCATTATTAGAATATTATTTTGGCTGTCATTTATATGGTACAATTTTTGTCTGTAAAGTAGAATGATTGGATTGGCGGTTCCATTTTATTCCTTACTAATTACAATAATGATTTAGACTAAATTATTTTTTTCGAAATGCGAAATTTTAGATGTTGCCTTTATTATCTATTACATATTTAGGTATTTCATAATTTTCATGTCATACACCATCATTATCTATGTTCTCACGACAAGATCCACTATTAGATCGCTTCTTACAAGAAATATTTTCGTCCCATGAATATATTGTGGAACAGCCTTCCTTAAATGTTAGTACTTTTTAAGTTTAAGAGAAGTTGTAGTACAGTTTAGTACAGTTTGAAAAGGCTGTAATGAAGTAAAAAGAATTCTGCAATGAAATCTAAAGAAGGTGGTAATGAACTTCAAAAGAGGCAGTCATGCTAATTTAAATCGCGTTTCCCTATGTAAGTTTTCCTAACGAATTTAATTCTCTTATGTTGTTTATTATTTTTCCATTTAGCGTTCTTCTCATATTATTTTCTTCCCTACTGTATTGTGTGTCTGTTCAGACAGCATCTATAACGTTTAAATCGCACTGAGAAGACTAAAATTGCCGCCAGATCTCTGCTCAGACAGCATTTATAACGTTTAAGACTTTTCCAGAAGACTAAAATTACCGCCAGATCTCTGCTCAGACAGCATCTATAACGTTTAAAACGCTTCGAGAACACTAAAATTACTGCCAGATCTTTGCTCAAACAGCAGCGGATTATACAGTATAACGCTGAAATGCTTGCAGAAGACTAAAATTGCTGCCAGATCTTTGCTCAGAGAGCATCTAGTCCCTTTAGGTCGCTAAGTATGAATGTCGGATTTATCTTGTGGGAGATATACTGTAGATATTGAAACACCGTGAATCCACTTTAAA
>NC_090746.1:34562045-34569545 GCF_036898095.1 Palaemon carinicauda | reverse complement strand
GATGGACATTGAGAATAAAAATGTTTTCTAGATATTGCAAAAGAAACAGGGGGAAGAATAAAAGAAATTGGATTGACGAGGTAAGAAAATTTTAGGGCATAAACAGACATAGAAAGACCATAACCAGACTGGGAGTGGAGGAACATGTCTGAGGCATTCGCCTTGCGGTGAATTGGTTACGGCTGATGATGTATATATATATATATATATATATATATATATATATATGTGTGTGTGTGTGTGTGTGTGTGTGTGTGTGGTACTTGCAGTCTCTTCACAATTTAAAAAATATACTGCAAAAGCAAACGAGCTGAGAAATATGAAGAAATTAATACATCCCTATATGAGTACCATTAATTGACCAAAGCACATCAATAGGGTATTCGATTTTTACCATGTTTGTTATAGCATAACCTCATCAACAGTGACAATTACATAAATGCTCTTTGTTTTAGATCAGTGACAGTCCTTATTTTTGTTCAATATATGGTATCTTTAACATAACCTCGTAGAAAATAGTACATGGCAGTGATATTTGGTGAACGAGGGCGCTAGAGATTTGGGCCATCCCTTCTAATCCATAGGTCTGAAAATTGTGTTTTTTTTGGTAACCCTGAACACGCTGTCCTTGGTGTGGTGGTGCACCATCTTCCCGGAAAATGATGGTTAGTTGAAGGTTATCTAATAGGTTGGCCAAGCCACCGGTCACCTCTTGAGATACCACCGCTAGAGAGTTAAGGGTCCTTTGACTGGCCAGACGATGCTATTTTATATTGGATCCCTTTTTAATTACGGCTCATTATTCCTATAACTACACCTACTAAACATCGAGTAATCTGGCCTATTCTTTACACTTCTCCACTTTCCGCATGCACCTTACAACACTAAGATAACGGAAATATTCTTCTGCACTCTAGGGGTTAACTACTGCACTATAATTATTTAATGTCTACTTTCTACTTGGTAAGGATAGAAGAGTCTTCAGATATGTTAAGAAGCTCTTCTAGGAGAAGAACACTCAACACTCCTAAATCAAACCATTGTTCTTTAGTTTTGGGTAGTGCTATAGCCTCTGTACCATGCTCTTCCTCTATCTTGGATTAGAATTCTCTTGCTTAAGGGTAGATTTTGACACACTATTCTATAGGTTTCCTCTCCTCACTAGGCTATTTTCTCTGTCGGAGACCTAGGGTTTATAGCATACTGCTTTTTCATGGAGGGTTGTAATAATAATAAAAATAATAATAATAAATGCAACAACAACAATAATAATAATAATAATAATAATAATAATAATAATAATAATAATATTTTTATTTAGATATATATTGACAGCCATCTTGGATATTTATAAGCAGAAAATTATGTATCTAAGTTCGTAAAGGCTTGTTTTTAATATATCAGCATAAACTAGATTAATTAATTGAATGTGAATTTTTAGATATCGACAAGAAGCCATTCTGAAAACCTTCCGGCCATCTTGGAAAATGTCAAAATTGTGTGTGGACGTAAGTTGATGATGAGACTGAAGGTCAAGAAGAATCGTTGTGCCAGATTTCACTGGGTTATCCCCATTAGCACTTTTGACACATTTACTCCAGGACAAACCTTTAAGAGATATACTGGGGGAAAACTGTAATACCCTGAACTTGAGAAAAAGTATTGAGTTATATTACGAGCTATAATTGATTTTATTAATTTATTTATTTATTTTACCCTTTTAATCCCTATTTATTTCACATCTAGATTTTATTGTATGAAAGTGTTACGATTTGTATTAAAGGTTAAAATGATACTAAATGGTGTGAGTGTACAGTTATGATTGGATGATTTTCGTTATATAGCGCTGAATGGCCTTTGATGCCCCAGTGCTTGGCTTAATGCCTAAATCCTATATTCAATTCAATTCTATTATTTTGTAGTGATCCATTCCACTAATCGTTAGTCGTGTAGTGTTGCTGAGGGTGTCCAATTCTGTACAATTAACCATGACACCCGCTTTCTTTTATTGTAGAGTAGCCATTTTAAGGGTTCATTTAACAGTACCTCTTTCGTCAACAGGGTACCTGAAATACTCAAATGCAATGTTATTAAAAAACTTTGATGACAGCAGAGTATACAGAACAAATACAAATAAGACAAAATTTTCTTCTGATTTTGTCAAATTTTGAATTGGCTTAACTTGGTAATTATAATATACAGTATACCAAAGATGGAAATATGAGAGAGAGAGAGAGAGAGAGAGAGAGAGAGAGAGAGAGAGAGAGAGAGAGAGAGAGATTGTTCAGAATATGGCTTCCAGATTTATTCACATCAGAAGTAAGTAAACATTCGAAGATGAGAGAAACGTCATGAAGATCTGGATGCAGATCTGGGTAATGGAAAACAAATAAAAAGAAATGGACTGATCCACCAAAGCCAACAGTGATTATTTTCAGGAGATTGCTACCTAAAGAAGCTGGGATGGGAAGAGATTACTTCTATTTTGTACACTTTCGTTGCAGGATCCATTTAACATTGCTAATCGTTAAGCAGAGGAAAATTAGAGACGAAATGATAAAATATCCTACATTCGCAATAAAAGACAGAATAATGCATTCCAGCTAAGAGAAAGCGGGATCCACCTTCACAAAACAGTTTTGGTGAATTAACTAAAGCAAAAGTAAACATTGCCGAAGTGTTCCGATGAGCTCGAGTGATTTCAACACGAAAGGATCCTCTGGTAAATTCAAAAGTTGTTGCTGCTTCTTTCTTTGCTTTTGAAAAAATGGAGGAAATGATTTCGCTCTTGTCAGGAAGATATTAGTTTGCTCTGAAAGGTATAATGTGGGGGGGGGGGGGAAGGGGTTAATTGTCCTTCATTGCTGGAGAACATTAGTCAGCTGAATTTATATCTTTTGTAGTCGTCTGTCAATTTATTTAGCAAACATTTTAGAGTAGCTGGGTGAGTCTCCGTGAAATTGAATATATTATTAGGGAACATCTCATTAGTTACAGTATATAACCTTTGATTCGTGTATTCATACTGTTTAGTTAGTGCTAGGAGTTATAAATACTTTTCTTTTGAAATAAGGTTTTTCTTTGATTACATGAAAATATTTCACTTTTACTATGCCCTTTGGATTGGTAGCTGGACCGTAACAATAGTCCTTTTTTGGGGGGTCTTTCGACCTCTTCTTATACTTTTATATTTGCTTTATTAATAACCTCTCAAATACCTACATACATACATACATACATACGTACATACATACATACATACATACATACATACATACATACAAAAGTACTAATGAGAAAATATTAACTGGAAACGTGTTTATATGGGGATATATGAGCCAGATCCATTCTTTTGGAGATTACTGGTTTGAAGTGAGTGACTGACTATTCTCTTTTTCCAAAACAGGTTTCTTAGTCTGCTATTTTTGTGCACCAACCAGTTTGGCCACATAGCGCAGACAAGTGTTAAAATATACTTAAAATAATGTGAGTAGTTATAATTGAAGCGAAACAGCTTCATGGTCTACTGTTGAATCTGTTTTCACGAAAATATATTGAAATAAAGCTGTGATTCCTTGAAATTCTTTTTCGAACTTCCATGTTAACGCAGTTGAAAAGCTTGAGTTAGCTTATTTGGTGGTTCACTTATACGATTGTTACTTTTGTTATTTTACTTTCAGTTGATTCATAAAGATAAGTCTGTAAACGAAGAATTGACGGTGTTTAGAATAGTCATCGCTGTTATTATTTCATATTTTGTTAAAGCACTTATTAACGCTTTTTCTTATCTAGCGACACAAATTGGTGATTTAATTTTATAGATTTTATATATTACATTAATATATCAACCCAATGTCATGGAATTTATAGGCAACTGGATCACTTGCAAGCAATATTAAAGCTTTGTCAGATTTATTTATTTTTTTTTCAGGTTTAGGATTTTGCTTGGAGTTCCTCAGGATAAGCACCTATTTATTTCTAAAACAATATGCCATCAACCATCCTTAATTTTGATTACAGAATTTAATGAGATTTTTTTTCCTACTGCCACTCTTACACCATTTAATAAAAGTGTAGCGGAACTGAGTAATCTCTCAAGTATTAAATTGAGTTTATAATTCTATGTCGTGGCCGAAATCAGTCTTTGTGAAGAGATCAAATATTTACAGCGTCTTACATCTAATGCCCATTCAATGTTTAACAAATGTGTATGCAAATAATGAAATTATAAACATATAAGAAACATTAGATATTTTTTCATTACTATTAATGACGTAATGATTATGCTGAATTTAACAACTAATCGCAGCTGCAATGATGAATTAATTTGTCACTCGATCTTTTTTTTCTGTTTATGAATGAAAGGTTTTCAGAAACCAAACCTTTGGGGAAACAGTTTGGCGTTGATATTGTTACTTTTTAACTACAGTTCGATGCTTGATTCGAGAATGAGAATTTTCTTAACATATTATGCAAGTTGAGTTTTTCCCTTCTAGAGAACCCTCATCATTTAAGGAAAGTAGGTTAAATATGTATGTAAATACGTGTATATACTGCACTTTTTGTAAAGAAGATAGTCCTTTATTCCATTCTTTAAAAAAAAAGAATTAGACCATAAGTTGTAAAGACAATTTGATAACGTTGTTCAGAGTCTGTCCCTCGTCCCTTTGGGATGTGGAGAAACGAATTCTGATATTAGATTTTTGATTGATGAACTTGAACCGCTACTAGATTGAAGAGATGATTAATTTTCACATAAACTTCGAGTTTGTTTATAATTAATTATCTTTATTAAGGCTGGGTTTTAAGATTTTTCTCATGATGTTATTTCCACGTTTGTTTTGTAGAAACTTTTAATGTTTGTTTCTGTATATGAACCAATGGCTCATTCTGTATTAATTTTTTTCCACACAAAATGGCGTTATTACAATAATCATAGAAAATGCCGCTGCAGTAACTCTGATAATTGAAACTGTTGTTATAACAGTTGTTATTGAAACTGACTTTACAACTAAAACAACACTAACTTGCGTTACAGCAACAAAGTTAATGGAAACTGATATTGCAATTACAATGATCTTAAAATCTGGCAACTACAACAATTGTGATAGATGAAACTGGTGTAACATTAACAACTGTTATTGATAGAACTGGTGTTACATTAACTATTATTTATGAAAATGGCATTACTAAAACAATGGTCGCCGACACCTGATTAGACAAACCAAACAACTTCAAGAAATCATTGGAAGATCAAAATTTTCACCGTGCCTATTTTCTCTTTGTTTAAACAATCAATGAAAATTCCCATGATTTGGGATGGGCATTTCAAATGTTTGCCAACGGTATAAGAGAACATTCCTAACATTGAACACGTCAAATTTAGATTTTTAGTATTAGAATTAAAAAATGAGACACCGTTTTTTAACAAGTTCACAAATATGAATTGTGTTCTCATAATCCTTTTCGCCCAAGGTTCGTTGCTGGAGGCAATTTCTCTTGCGTTGTAGGAATCCTTATTTTTTCGTTGTAGGAGACTACTGTAGGCTATTCATGTTGATTTTTAATCTCTTAATACCAGAGAGGTAGTTAAGGGTTCAAGTATTTCCCATAGGCACCTAAATAGATTAATAATAGTTTGAGGCCGAAGGCCCTGTTTTTCTCCCCTATTTGGATAATTGTTTTAGTTTAATGGAGAGCCGTTCAACCTTTGCCCCGGGGGCCAACAGTAGCTCATTTGACTTTCAGTTGTGGCTCGCCTCTTAATTTAAACAAATAGTATACTGTATATATACATAATTCTTGAAAAGAATAAGTGAATACCTTAGAAAATATTATTATTTTATGCAAAATCAGTGATGAATATACTAAGCATTATGCTGTTGAAGTACATGGTAAATATTGTAAATGCATTTTCATTCATAAGCCTTCGAGTTAACGCATAGGCTTATATGATCATTGTTCAGGTACGCCAGATTACCTCTTAAAATATATCAGCCACCCACTTGCCCATTATTTCGCTAAAATTAGTAATCTCCACTTTTTTTGTCATTTCTCTTGGCTGCCAAACGTAGGAATTCCATTATTGCTTCTATTTACCATGACTTAACAATTGTATATCTCTTTTACTTCTCTGTCCTCTTCTTATTTCAGTTAAACTTGGTTTGGATAAAGACACTGGTCTCTCCATCCGATGGGCCTCTGTTATTTTATGAATGTTCTCGTGAGTGAATATGTGTAGTCCCAAGATCTACATGTAGGCCTACATGCTACAAGTTTTCTGTCTCACGAATCTTTGTTACAGTGACCGGCTTGTCTCTGTTATGATTATAAAGAGGATTCGTTAATACAAAGCTTCCTTAATGGTCATTAGACTTAATCCCTGCCATCATCCTCGCTAACATTCCTCGAGAACATTAGACTTGATTTACGGGAAAACAGATGGAAACCAGTTTTTCCTGGGATTCATGGTCGGTAAAATGTCTCCAGCACGCAACTATAAAATTGTAAAGGAGACGCACTGTCTTTACTAAAGAAAAAAAAAAGAAAAAAAATCTTGGGGAAATTCCATAGGTAGTTTACGCATCTCACTTGGTTTATTATTTTAAGTGAAGGCGATCCTTGTTGATATAATGACCATTACAACGCTTGTTTCTTCCATATTGTTTCGTAATCTATTAAAACTCAGTGTTCTTTGTATCTTTATTATCTCAAACTATTCTTTAAGCATGAATGATTTTGTTATTCTTTCAGCGACAGCCGGTAACCCATTTTATGTTCATTTTGTTATATAAATAGCACGTAGGACATTACATAAGATAATGTCAACAAATGTTTGTTTATCACGTGTAGTGTAAAGAGGAATATGACTAAGTATAACTAGGCACGATTATGTAAGCAACATTATGGCATTAAATAGCTGATAGAGTAGATATATGTGCATGTATGTGTATATTGGAAGAGAGAGAGAGAGAGAGAGAGAGAGAGAGAGAGAGAGAGAGAGAGAGAGAGAGTTGGAACGCAAACTATTATTTAATTATGAACAATGCAGTTCTGCATTTATGATTACTCTCTATAGTGGGAAATGGGCTGTAGGCCTATAAGATGTTATTCCGTTGCTCAGAATTAGAAATATTTGGGTAATATTTGGACAATGAAAGTAGTGCTGGTACCAGATCTGTTAGACAGTATTTTCTGCAATAACGATTACGAATTTTGTTCTGCCTATTAGAAACGTCCCACCGTGGCGATCTGCCGGACTGGGGTTCGAATCTCACTTAAGCTCCATAGCTTCTTGTAGTGTCTGCCTCTTTACCATTTTTGTGAGCTAAAGAGGGGCGTTCGGGGGAGCCTACATGTCATCCTGATAACTCATCAGCAGTCATTTCTTAGTCCTCCCTGGTTCTAGCTTGGGTAGAGAAGGGGTTTGGGTGCTGATTATGTGTATATATGGTTAGTCTCTAGGGTATTGCCCCTGTCCCTTGCCTCCTCCAATCATGA
>NC_090746.1:34552045-34557045 GCF_036898095.1 Palaemon carinicauda | reverse complement strand
ATGTAGAAATTATTGGAGTATCGCAGCTAAACAAGTCCTTCCGTTAACAGCTACATTAGATTATTTCGACATTAGTCTTGTTCAAGTCACTGATGAAAGAAAAAGTACTTTCACGATATGGTTCGATGCAAAATAATAATAATAATAAAAAACACCATACATGAGTTATACCGGCCTAAATGGCATTCAGAGAGAGAGAGAGAGAGAGAGAGAGAGAGAGAGAGAGAGAGAGAGAGAGAGAGAGAGAGAGAGAGAGAGAGAGAGAGAGAGAATTTCGGCCTGAATACATCGTTTTTGATATATTTGTAGTACGTTGGTCAACATTCGCCCGTAACTTTTTGAGTTAGGTTGGTGACAAGCAAATAGACAGAGGTGAAAACATGAGATCCTTGGCGGAGGTAGTAATGATAATAATAATAATAATAATAATAATAATAATAATTGGTCAAAACGTAAATTTTTCGAGTTCTGTCGAGGAGAGTATTGGCTCGCGCACTGAGCCCTTTTATAATTTGGAATTGTAAGACATTTCTTCCGATTTATTAAACTTAATTAGTTCTTCTTACCTTCTAAATTTTTGGAATTTATCCATTTATCCAAACTTACTGAAAAATTGTAACCCTTCCAGAAACCGCATTCTTACTTCCATTCTCAACTCGGGGCCGTTCTCACACGCTACGCTCAACTCTGCCTCACATAAATCTACATTAAGCCTTTATATGGGGGGTCAATCATATTCAGACTATAAAAAAATTTTGCAGGGACTATTGCAATATATAATGAAACATTTAAAAAGCAAACATTTCAATAGTATAATATGTATTTCTAAAGGAATACAAAATATACACAGACAAAGCGAAAAAAAAAAATCTTGATTTTAATATATTCCGCTTTGCAAACGAAGTCCTCTCAGGAAAAAATAACTAATCTGTAATTACATATTGCATTATAAATACGTCCTTGTTACATACGCTTTTTTAGCCAAAGTTTACGTTATATCGAAATAGATACCAAAACCTTTCTGACCGTTTCAAACCGATAAATCCAAATAAGCAAGTGGTGTTTTTTTCTCCTGACAAATTCCAAACTCATTTTAAAAGATAAAGTACCTTTAATTTTTTTTTAGAAAATTTAAAGGTATTCGTTGAAATGTAGTTCGAGGCTAAGATTAATTATTTTTCTTATTTATTTGTTCATTTGTTTATTTACTAGTTTATCTATAAGTTGCCGACGAGAGTGTTTTTGAATTGGTCGCCGCACATTGTTAAGCATAAAAACAAATGCTTGAATGTAAGTGAATAAGTCGCCAAAAAAAGACGTTAAATAGTGATATTTGGTAAATACTGTATATTTTGTAAACGTGACAAGGTAAATGACTCTGGTAATATACATAGTTTGCAGAAGTTCCACTCAGATGCGTATAAAAACGTTGAAGAAAAGAAAATTTAACTAAATGATGAAGATTTACTAGTCAATCTCAGGTTGAAGATTGAACACTGTTCTGACCTGAAAGACAGCATCGACTTCTGATCATCCCCATATAAAGACACACTGATATTTTGGAAATCTTTGGAATCACTGAAAACAATTGTTATTTCTGCTTGTGATTTCTGAGATGTTGACTGGATCAAAGAAGTTAGTCTTGAGCTTTACACTAGATTACTCAATGCCTTCAAAGAAACCAAGACACTTCTATGGCCCACCAAATCTAGTGACGTTTCTTACTATTATTATTATTATTATTATTATTATTATTATTATTATTATTATTATTATTATTACTAGCTACGCTACAAACCTAGTTGGAAAAGCAGGACGCTATAATCCCAGAGGCTCCAACACTGGAAATAGCCTAGTGAGGAAAGGAAAAAAGGAAAATAAAATATTTTAAGAAGAGTAATAACATTAAAATAAATATCTTCTATATAAACTATATAAACTTTAAGAAAACAAGAGGAAGAGAAATAAGATTGAATAGTGTTCTCGAGTGTACCCTCACCCAAGAAATTCCTGCTTATGTTCTACAATCTGTATTTACACTAATGTGTGGTAAGAGGGACCCATCAGATCGAGAATGAATATTAGTACTAACAGTTAGTCAAGATATGTGTAAAGCAGCAACAGGCGGACAGTGGAAGATGAACAATCAACTACTTTCCAAAACAAACTAGGTAATTATGAGTCCTATACTTTTTCTTTTGAATTGGAAACATTCCTGGCATATACATGGTTGAAAGTGTTTCAGTAATCAGTAATAGTGATGTGGTTAAGGATCAACCTGAAGGAACAGTGTTTCATGGGGACCGAGACAACTTTGATCAGCTGGTGTCTGATGTTTATGGAATTAGATCAGTTCAAAGCAGAGTTGGAATCTACAAGGAAGAATTTGGATTCTGTAAAGATGATGGCCTGAAATTAGTCCCTCGTATGACTGAACAAATTCCTGAGAAGATTCAAAAGTCCAGTTTAAGAATTTCCATCACACTACCGGAGAAAACGACCTGAAGAACCAACCCTCATAGAGCCCTCAAACTGTGCTGAAAATTCCAGCATCAAGATTCTGTTTTTTTTTTTTTTTTTTTTTTTTTTTTTTTTTTTTTTTTTTTTTTTTTTTTTTTTTTTTTTTTTTTTTTTTTTTGAAGATTATTGCTTGTCATATGCCCTTTGAGAGTCAATTTATCCCTTCTATATCGGGACCTGTGTCTAGTAGGCTACTGCCAATACTCCAAACTTTACGACAACTAGGCTATGTATGTAGATATATGTATATGCATATATATCTGTGTGTATATATATATATACACTTGTATATATATACATGTACATATATACATTATATATACACAGATATATAAATATATATGCATATATGTGTATGTATATATATATATATGTATGTATGTATATTTATATGTATATATATATATATATATATATATATATATATATTATATATATATATATAAATATACAGTATATATATATATATATATATATAAATATACAGTATATATATATATATATATAATTACAGTATTTTTTTAGATTTTTTAACGGGCAGCCCTGCCTTTCCAGTGGGAAGGGGTAGCCCTGCCTGCCAGCAGAAAGGGGGGAGCCCCGCTCTGCCAGCGGGAAGGGGGGACGCCCGCCCTTCCAGCAGGAAGGGGGGAGGCCCGCCCTTCCAGCAGGAAGGGGTAGCCCCGCCCTACCAGCGGAAAGGGGAGAGCCCCGCCCTGCCAGTGGAAAGAGGGGACCCCGCCCTGCCAGCGGAAAGGCGGGAGCCCTGCCATTCCAGTGGAAAGGGGGGAGCCCCGCCCTTCCAGTGGGAAGGAGGGAGCCCCACCCTTCCAGTAGGAAGGGGGGAGCCCCACCCTTCCAGTAGGAAGGGGGGAGCCCCACCCTTCCAGTAGGAAGGGGGGTGGCCCGGCCCTTCCAGTGGGAAGGGGTAGCCCCGCCCTTCCAGTGGGAAAGGGTAGCCCCGCCCTGCCAGCAGAAAGGGGGGAGGCCTGCCCTGCCAGCAGGAAGGGGGTAGCCCCGCCCTGCTAGCGTGAAGGGGGAACCCTGGCCTGCCAGCGGGAAAGGAGCCCCGTCCTTCCTGCGGTAAGGGGGGCCCTGCCCTGCCAGCGGGAAGGGGGCCCGGCCTGCCAGCTGGGAGGAAGATTTTCACCTTGCCAGCGGAAAGGGGGGTGCCTGCCCTGCCAGCGAGAAGGGGTGAGCTCTGCCCGGCCAGAAGGAAGGGGGGAACCCCGCCCTGCCAGCGGAAAGGGGAGAGCCTCACCCTGCCAGCGGAAGGGGGAGGCCCACCTTTCCAGCGGGGAGGGAGGATCCCCACCCTTACAGTGGGAACGGAGGAGCCCTGCCCTTCCAGCGGGAAGGGAAGTGCCCCGCCCTTCCAGCGGGAATAGAGGAGCCCCGCTCTTCCAGCGGGAAGGGGAGCCCCGCCCTACCAGCGGGAAGGGGGGAGCCCCGCCCTACCAGCGGGAAGGGGGGAGCCCCGCCCTGCCAGCGGGAAGGGGGATCTCTCCCCTGCCAGCGGGAAGGGAGGATGCCCGCCCTGCCAGCGAGAAGGGGGGGGGGAGCCCAGCCGTACCAGTGGGAAAGGGGGAGCCTCGCCCTGCCAGCGGAAATGGGGAGTCCCGCCCTGGCAGCAGAAAGGGGGGAGGCCTGCCCTTCCACCCTTCCAGCGGGAAGGGCGGAACTCTGTCCTTCCAGCGTGAAGGGGGAGCCCCACCCTTCCAACAGGAATGGGGTAGCCACGCCCTGCCAGCGGTAAGGAGGAAGCCCCGTCATGCCAGCAGAAAGGGGGGAGCCCCGCCCTGCCAGCGGGAAGGGGGGAGCCCCGCCTAGCTATTGGGAAGGGGGAGCCCTGCCCTGCCAGCGGGAAGGTGAGAGCCCCGCCCTGCCACCGGAAAGGGGAGAGCCCAGCCCTGCCAGCGGGAAGGGGAGAGCCCCGCCCTGCCAGCTGGAAGGAGAGAGCCCCGCTCTGCCGTCGGGAAGGGGGGGATCCCCTACCTGCCCACGGGAAGGGGGGTCCCCTCCCTGCCAGCGGGAAGGTGGGAGCCCCGCCCTGCCAGCGGGAAGGGGGGAGCCCCGCCCTGCCCGCGGGAAGGGGGAGCCCCGCCCTGCCAACGGGAAGGGGGGATCCCTGCCCTTCCAGCGGGAAGGGGGGAGCCCCGCCCTGCTAGCGGGAAGGGGGGAGCCCCACCCTTCCAGTGGGAAGAGGAGAGCCCCGCTCTGCCAGCGGGAAGGGGGAGACCCGCCTTGCCAGCGGGAAACGGGGAGCCCCACCCTGCCAGCGGGAAAGGGGGAGCCCCGCCCTGCCAGCGGGAAACGGGGAGCCCCGCCCTGCCAGCAGGAAGGGGAGGCCCTCCCAGACAGCGGGAAGGGGGAAGGGCCGCCCTGGCTAGCAGGAAGCGGGCAGCCCCGCCGAGCCAACAATATAGAGTTCCTGTATCTAGCTTATTTAAAAAAAAAAACATGAGGATCTTTTGGAAATCTCC
>NC_090746.1:34517045-34534545 GCF_036898095.1 Palaemon carinicauda | reverse complement strand
GGTGGTTATAGATATAAGATTATTTTCCAATGCTGGTCATAAGAAAGAAGAGAGAGAAGATTATATTCCAGTGGTGGTTGCTAGATACAAGATTATTTTCCAATTGTGGTAGCTGGATACAAGATTATTTTCCATTGATGGTTGCAAGATACGAGATTATTTTCCACTGTTGGTCGCTAGATACAAGATTATTTTCCAATGGTGGTTCAAGATACAAGATTATTATCCAGTGTTGGTCCTGAGATACAAGATTATTTCCCAGTGGTGGTTGCAAGGTAAAAGATTATTTTCCAATGGTGGCCACGAGATGAAAGATTATTTTCTATTGGTGGTCACAAGATGCAAGATTATTGGCCAATGGTGGTCACAAAATACAAGACTATTTTCCAATGGTTGTCGCGAGATACAACATTATTTTCCAATGGTGGTTGCGAGACACAAGATCATTTTCCAATGGTGGTTGCGAGACACAAGATCATTTTCCAATGGTGATTACGAGATACAAGATTATTTTCCAATGGTGAGCGTGAGATACAAGATTATTTTCCAATCGTGGTTGCGAGACACAAGATCATTTTCCAATGGTGGTCGCGAGATACAAGATTATTTTCCAATGGTGGTTACGAGATACAAGATTATTTTCCAATGGTGAGCGTGAGATACAATATTATTTTCCAATCGTGGTTGCGAGACACAAGATCATTTTCCAATTGTGGTCGCGAGATACAAGATTATTTTCCAATAGTGGTTACGAGATACAAGATTATTTTCCAATGATGGTCGTGAGATACAAGATTATTTTCCAATGGTGGTCACGAGATACAAGATTATTTTTCAGTGGTGATTGCGAGACATAAGATTATTTTCCTATGGTGGTCACAAAATACAAGATTATTTTCCAGTGGTGGTTGCGAGACAAGATTATTTTCCAATGGTGGTCGTGAGATACAAGATTATTCTCCAATTGTGGTCGCGAGACACAAGATTATATTCTAATGCTGGTCGTGAGATAAAAGATTATTCTCAAATGCTGTTCGCAACGTATAAGATTATTTTCCAGTTCTGGTCGTGAGATTAAAGATTATTTTCCAATGCTGGCCACGAGATAGAAAATTATTTTCCAATGCTGGTTGCAAGTTGGAAGATTATTTTCAAATGGTGGTCACATGATACAAGAGTATTTTCCAATGGTGGTCATGAGATACAACATTATTTTCCAATGGTGGTCGCGAGACACAAGATCATTTTCCAATGGCGGTCGCGAGATACATGATTATTTTCCAATGGTGGTTACGAGATACAAGATTATTTTCCAATGATGGTCGTGCGATACAAGATTATTTTCCAATGGTGGTCACGAGATACAAGATTATTTTTCAGTGGTGGTTGCGAGACATAAGATTATTTTCCAATGGTGGTCACAAAATACAAGATTATTTCCCAGTGGTGGTTGCGAGACACAAGATTATTTTCCAATGGTGGTCGTGAGTTACAAGATTATTCTCCAATGGTGGTCGCAAGACACAAGGTTATATTCTAATGCTGGTCGTGAGATAAAAGATTATTCTCAAATGCTGGTCGTAACCTATAAGATTATTTTCCATTTTTGGTCGTGAGATTAAAGATTATTTTCCAATGTTGGCCGCGAGATGGAAAATTATTTTCCAATGCTGGTTGCAAGTTGGAAGATTATTTTCAAATGGTGGTAACGTGATACAAGAGTATTTTCCAATGGTGGTTGTGGGTACAAGATTATTTTCTGATGCTGGTCGCAAGATAGAAGAGACACAAGATTATTTTGCAGTGGTGGATGCTAGATACAAGTTTATTTTGCAGCGGTGGGTGCTAGATACAAGATTATTTTCCAATGGTGGTCGCAAGATACAAGATTACTTTCAAATGGTGGTCGCTAGGTATAAAAATATTTTCCAACGATCGCGAGATACAAGATTATTTTTCAGTAGTGGTTGCGAGATACAAGGTTATCTTCCATTTGTGGTCACTGGATACAAGGTTATATTCTAGTGGTGGTTGCAACATACAATATTATTTTCCACCGGTGGTTGCTAGATAAAAAGATTATTATCCAATCGTGGTTCAAGATACAAGATTATTTTCCAATGGTGATCGCGAGGCACAAGATTATTCTTCAATGGTGGTTGCAAGATACAAGATCAATCTCCAATTGTGGTAGCTGGATACAAGATTATTTTCTAATGGTTATTTCAGAACACAAGATTATATTCCACTGGTGGTCGCTAGATAAAATATTATTTTCCAATGGTGGTTCAACATGCAAGATTATTTTCCAGTGTTATTTTCCTGTGGTAGTTGTGCGATACAAAATTGTTTTCCAAGTGTGGTCACCAGATACAAGATTATTTTCCAGTGGTGGTTGCAAAATATAAGATTATTTTCCAATTGTGGTAGCTGGATACAAGGTTATTTTCCAGTGGTGATTGCAAGACACAAGATTATTTTCCTCTAGTGGTCGCTAGATAAAAGATTACTTTTCAATATACAAGATTATTTTCCAGTGGTGGTCGCGAAATACAAGATTATTTTTCAATGGTGGTTGCGCGATACTAAATTCTTTCCCAATTGTGGTCACGAAATACAAGATTATTTTCCAATGGTGATCGTGAGATACAAGATTATTTTCCAATGGTGATCGTGATATACAAGATTATTGTCCAATGGTGATTTTGAGATACAAGATTATTTTCCCGTAGTGGTTGCAAGATGCAAGATTATTTTCCAATGGTGATCATGAGATACAAGATTATTTTCCAATGGTGGTCACGAGATACAAGATAATTTTCCAATGGTGGTCGCGAGATACAAGATTATTTTCCAATGGTGATTGTGAGATACAAGATTATTTTCCAGTATTGGTTGCAAGATACAAGATTATTTTCTAATGGTGATCGTGGGATACAAGATTATTTTCCAATGGTGATCGTGAGATACAAGATTATTTTCCAATGGTGATTGCGAGATACAAGATTATTTTCCAATGGTGATCGTGAGATACAAGAATATTTTCCAATGGTGATCGTGAGATACAAGATTATTTTCCAGTGGTGGTTGCAAGATACAAGATTATTTTCTAATGGTGATCGTGAGATACAAGATTATTTTCCAATGGTGATCGTGAGATACAAGATTATTTTCCCATAGTGGTTGCAAAATACAAGATTATTTTCCCATAGTGGTTGCAAGATACAAGATTATTTTCCAATGGTGATTGTGAGATACAAGATTATTTTCCTATATTGGTTGCAAGATACAAGATTATTTTCCAATGGTGATCGCGAGATACAAGATTATTTTCCAATGGTGGTCGCGAGATACAAGATTATTTTCCAATGGTGAGCGTGAGATCCAAGATTATTTTCCAATGGTGGTCGTGAGATACAAGATTATTTTCCAATGGTGGTCGTGAGATCTAAGATTATTTTCCAATGGTGGTCGTGAGATACAAGATTATTTTCCCATGGTTGTCGAGAGATACAAGTTTATTTTCTAATGATGGCCGAGAGATCAAGATTATTTCCCAATTTTGATGGATAGATATTAGCCTATAAGATAATTACTCTGTTGCTGAGAAACAGACTTTTCTTGGTAATATGTAAGTGGGGCTGGTACCAGGTCTGTTAGACAGTATTTTTTGCAACAACGTTTAGGAATTCTGTTCTTCCCATTAGAAACGTCCCTGCCTGACGATCTGCCGGACTGGGGTTTGAGTCCCACTTAAGCTCTATAGCTGCTTGCAGTGTCTGCAACTTCACCATCCTTGTGAGCTAAAGTTGGAGGCTTTGGGGTCACCTACTTAAGCTGTTCAAATGACAATAACAGTTCATTATATCCGTAATTGGCTTTGCCAAGCTAATTAACGACCTCTCTCTTTCTCTCTCTCTCTCTCTCTCTCTCTCTCTCTCTCTCTCTCTCTCTCTCTCTCGTCGCTTTTTTCGTTTTTCGTATAATGATTTTTTCTTTGAAGAGAGGAAGAGCGAGAATGGGTCATGTTGAGATAGGCCAGCATTTTATGCCTCATTCCAAGGATAGTGATTAATATTAAGCGCTTCATTTGGTTTATCCTTTTGAATTGTTTGTAAATGAAAATATAATCTTTGGTGGGGAAACCAGAGTTGCGGCGAATCAAAAGCCTTGTTCGTAATGGAGCGGACGCCCATGAATTTTATGTGAAGGAATATCGAGTGACATTAAAGAACTCGTGAGATTAAGAGGAAGATTATTTATGAAACGATTATAGTTAATACCTTTTTTTGAATGATATTGTATTTTATCTTGATTTTTTTGTTGTTGTCGTAATGAATTTCAATAAGTTTTTTTATAACTCGGGAAATATAAGTTTAACAAATCTCACCAAGTAATATGTGAATAATTACCCATGACTCTGTATATAGAGAAAAACGAATGTTTAAAAGAAATTGTAGAAAAGAAAAGAATGTACCAGACGGTTACTAGAGCCATTAGAGCACTTATGTTGTTTAGTGTTTGGTCAAATTGCGCGAGTTCAAGGCGTAATAAACGACGATAAGAAATCTTTGGCTGCGCCCAAGTCGTTAGATGGTATCTCCAAAAGAAAGGTGTCGATGGGCTATCTTATCGCAAAAGAATCTTTGGGAAGATTTTGCAAATTCAGAGAGACATAATTTTCCTTGTTTATTGCCTTCTTCTTACTTCTTTTAAGGAAACGGTGGAGGTAATGGGTTATTAGGCATTTCTTTCTGACGAAGTGGTTCCTCTGTAAGCAAAAATTTGAAGGGGGGAGAGAGAGAGAGAGAGAGAGAGAGAGAGAGAGAGAGAGAGAGAGAGAGAGAGAGAGAGAGAGAGAGAGAGAGAGAAAGAGGGAGAGAGAGAGAGAGAGAGAGAGAGAGAGAGAGAGCTGGCCGTTAGTTATTATTCCTTTTGTTTTATTCGTTTAGTATTTTGTTGCAAGTGGCATGGAATGCAGGCTGCGCAGGTGCCTTCCCTCCCCTAGTGCCACTGCAGCTTTATTGTCAACTGCATAGGGAAATTTCCTCACTTCTTTATGTTTCGTTTTGTATTTCATTTTTGCCGCAGCGGCATGTTGTTCTGGAATAACTTCTGCATTATTTAAGCCAGATGTGTTTTCTTTTAAAAGTTCATTGAATTTTAATAATACTTTGTTTAAATGTTCGAATTCATATATGCAAATGAATAAGTGTTATATATTAAACAATGTTTAGAACTAAGCTTTGGAATGGTTCATTATGCAATCAATGTACTTGAAATAATTAAGAAAGATATGCGTGGTAGCATACAGTAGAAATAATTAAAATAATTCCGATTATATATATATATATATATATATATATATATATATATATATATATATATATATATATATACTTTATTTTATATATACGCTAGAGTATGCGACCCGTTAAAATGACAACTAAATATTTAGATAGATATGCACACACACAGATTCACCCCTTTCCACCTCCTTCCAATCTTCTAACTACAACCCGGCAGTTTGGCAATTTGTGGGAGATTGTGGTTTCCGAGTGTGTTTCTCGTGGTAGCCCCCTCTCACCAGGGTATGACTACTTTCCCTCCCTCGGCTGAGTGTAACCGGAATATATATATATATATATATATATATATATATATATATATATATATATATATATAGCAAGAAATGTTCCCCTATTATATAGGGATATATATATATATATATATATATATATATATATATATATATATATATATATATATATATATGCATAATAAGAAATATTCCCCTATTATATAGGGGGATATATATATATATATATATATATATATATATGCATATATATAATATATATGTATATACGTATATATATACTATATATGTATATATACACAGTATATATATATATATATATATATATATATATATATATATATCCCTCTATATAATGGAGGAACATTTCTTGATATATATATATATATATATATATATATATCCCTCTATATAATAAAAGAACATTTCTTGTTATATATATATATATATATATATATATATATATATATATGTATATTTATTTATATATATATATATCTCTATATAATAGAGGAACATTTCTTGCTCTCTCTCTCTCTCTCTCTCTCTCTCTCTCTCTCTCTCTCTCTCTCTCTCTCTCTCTCTCTCTCTCTCTCTCTCTATATATATATATATATATATATAATTATATATATATATATATATATATATATATATATATATAAATTATATATATACATACATTCATACATACATATATATATATATATATATATATACTATGTATATGTATATATATATATATGTATGTACGTTTATATATGTAGATAATATATACTCTCTTTGCATCAATTCCATCTCCTGAATGTAGATCCGGGGTTACTGAATCCCTTATTTTTTTATGTTAGGGTTCCCCGAGGTCCCTCATTGTGAGGCGCCTCGTATATCCACTAGAGAGTTGCTAATGCATCTTCCGGTGTATTTTGCATCTTCCAGTCTTGGATGGTCTGGGATGCATCTTAGGTATTTATCGAGCTTATTCTTAAACACATCTACGCTCACTCCTGATATGTTTCTTAGATGAGCTGGCAGCACATTAAATAGTCGCTGCATTATCGATGCTGGTGCATAGTGGATTAATGTCCTGTGCGCCTTCCTTAGTTTACCTGGTATATTTTTTGGCGCTATTAATCTACCTCGGCTTGCTCTTTCTGATATTTTTAGCTCCATGATGTTTTCAGTAATTCCTTTTATTTGCTTTCATGCTTGTATTATCATGTAGCGTTCTCTTCTCCTTTCTAGACTGTATAGTTTTAAAAATTGCAGTCTTTCCCAGTAGTCAAGGTCCTTAACTTCTTCTATTCTAGCAGTATAGGACCTTTGTACACTCTCTATTTGTGCAATATCCTTTTGGTAGTGTGGGTACCATATCACATTGCAGTACTCGAGTGTACTACGTACATAAGTTTTGTAAAGCATAATCATGTGTTCAGCTTTTCTTGTTTTAGTGTCTGAATAACATTCCCAGTTTTGCTTTACATTTAGCCAACAGTGTTGCTATTTGGTCGTTGCATAACATATTCCTATTTAACATTACACCAAGGTCTTTAATTGGTTCCTTGTTTGTGATTGTCTCGTTATTAGGTCCCTTGTATGCATATACCATTCCTTGTATGTTTTCATAATGTATTGATTCGAATTTATCGGAGTTAAATACCATCTTATTTATCTCCGCCCATTCATATATTTTGTTTAGATCTCTTTGTAGTGAGTTCCTATCTTCCTCACAAGTAATATCTCTACTTATTCTTGTGTCATCGGCGAAACTTCTCACTACGGAGTTTTCAGCATCATAGTCTATGTCTGAGATCATAATAACAAACAGCAGTGCAGCTAATACCGTACCTTGTGGCACGCCAGATATTACCTGAGCTTCATCTGATTTCTCGTCATTTGCAACCACTATCTGTTTTCTGTTTTGCAGAAATTCTTTTACCCATTTTCCTATCTTCCCTACAGTATTATGCTTTCTCATTTTCTTCTCTAATATATTATGGTCTACCTTGTCAAAGGCTTTTGCAAAATCTAGATAGATCACGTCTGTGTCTTTTTCATTTACCATATTTTTGTATATGTTTTCATAGTGTGCTATCAGTTGGGTCTGTGTACTTTTTCCAGGCACAAAACCGTGTTGACCTATATTAAACAAATTATTTTTAACCAAATGATTCATTATTTTCTTTTTTATTACCCTCATACACTTTCATAATATGTGATGTTAGACTAACAGGTCTATAATTGCTTGCCTCTAGTCTTGATCCACTTTTGAAGATAGGGGTTATATAAGCTAATTTATGTTTAACATATATCTCGCTCATATCTACACTTTGTCTTAGCAGTATTGCAATCGGCTTCACGATAGTGTTTGCATTTTTTTTTAACAAAATCGCTGGAACTCCATCTGGTCCGGCTGCCGATCCATTTTTAATTTCGTTTATAGCCTTGACAATATCTGCTTCATTAATATCTATATCCGTTAGATATTCAACATTTTCTTCTTTCATTTCTGTTTCATTATTCTCATTCGCAATTCTTGGCGTGAACTCACTGTTATATTTTTCTGCTAATATGTTGCATATTTCCTTTTTTTTCATTTGTTAGCCATCCTTCAATTCTTAGAGGGCCTATTTCTAATCTCCCTTTATTCATCTTTTTTGCATAGGAGTAAAGTACTTTGGGTTTTTTTTTATACTTTGAAGTGTCCCTTTATTCATTTTCTTTCGACTGTATAATCTTTTGTTCTGCATTTTCTATCTTACATTTTATTTCCATCATTTTCCGCACATTTTTTTCTTTTGCAAGATTTTTCTTCCACTTTCTAATTTTCTGAAATAAGATCCTTCTGTCTCTTGGTATGCATGTCTTTTGTTTATTGTTTTTTTTTCAGTACATATTTTTCAACAATTTTCTCCAGTATTTTGTACAGTATGTCCGTATTTACCTGTATATTATCACTTACAAATACATTTTTCCATTCTTTATTCAGTTCTTCATTTATTTCTGACCATTTTATATTCTTCCTCTAAAAATTATATTTTCCATATCCTTCTCAAAGTTTTGTGCTTTTATTAATTTTGCGATCACTTGCTTTGGAATGGACTATCAATTCTATGACATTGTGGTCTGAAATTCCCGTGTTATACACTATTATTTCTTTAACATAATTCACCTCATTCACAAATACTAGATCTAGGACATTTTCCTTTCTTGTTGGAATTTGGTTTATTTGTTGCATATTATGTTCTAATAGCATATCTTGAAGCTTTTCAAATTGCCTCTTATCTTCTGCGCTACTATTACTCTCTTTTTTATATGTATACATACAACCACTTTCTTCTATCCGTTCTTTCCAATCCACGAAAGGAAAGTTAAAATCTCCGGATAGGAGTATATTCCAGTCTTTATGGTTTCTACATATA
The DNA here is from genome assembly GCF_036898095.1 of Palaemon carinicauda. Classification (NCBI taxonomy): domain Eukaryota; kingdom Metazoa; phylum Arthropoda; class Malacostraca; order Decapoda; family Palaemonidae; genus Palaemon; species Palaemon carinicauda. Next base: position 34,525,527 of record NC_090746.1, on the reverse strand, counting down.
TCATCTATTTTTTCTATTATTATGTCAAACTCCTTAGTATTTGGGGGTCTGTAAACTACAATATTCACTAGTTTTTCAAATTCAAATTCTACCGCAATCATTTCACATTCTGTGTTGCTGTATTTTTCACAGACTTTTCCTTGTTTTATGTCTCTTCCATATATTGTGGTTCCCCCTTGATTCCTATTTTTTCTGTCTGATCTATAAGTTTGGAAACCCTTTATCTGGTCATCACTGCCAGTCTCTTGGGAATACCATGTTTCACTTATATTTAATATATCTATTTTTTCAATTTGGGTTAGTTCTTTTAAGAACTCTATTTTCCTTTTAGAGTTACTCATGACTAAACCCTCTGCATTCATCACTATTATGGTTTGTGTTTCATCCCCATTATTTAATATTGGTAATAATATGGATTCTCCCATCCTTCCTTCCTGTTCTGATATGATTTTCTTTTCTTCATTTCCAGGAATTCTGCCATTATAAAATCCAACTTTTCTATTATATTTCCTCTTTCGCCTTCATATTTATTTTTGTGTGTATACCTGCAATTATCCCCATATCTGCACCAACCCCTGGCATTATAGATGCATTCTTTGTAGTTGGGCTCTAAATGTGCATATTTGGGTTGAAAGGCCTCATATCTTGGGGCCTTTGGTGCATAGCGTAGTATATACGTTGCCTGCTTTTTTGTTTCTTTTTTTGTTTCATATTTGCTTTCATTTTTCTTTTCAGTTTGCTGAGTTTTCTTACTCTCATTCATGGTTGCAGGATGCATATATTGACATTTTTTGTTGAAACTGCATCCTTTTCCTTCTTTTAGGTTTTTGCATATTTTTGGTTGGAGATCTCTGCATTCGTCTCCGTATCCGTCTAAATACCCACATTTACCATATATTTCATAATTATGATATATATTTGGATGCTTGTAGTAGCATCTTTCGCCAAATCTGCAATTCCCTCTTTTCAGCAAATTGCAGACTATATCTTTAGCTAAAATTAGTGCATGGTGCAAATTATGGGGTATGAAGTTGAATCCTAACAAAACTCAAAGTATGATTGTAAGTAGGTCAAGGACGGTGGTTCCTCAACATACAGATCTCAGTATTGATAATGTTTCTTTAAATTTGTATGACTTAAGATTTTAGGTGTGATTCTCGACAGCAAATTTACTTTTGAGAAACACATTAGGTCTGTGTCTTCTTCAATTGCACCAAAAAATTTGGCTTATTGAGAAAGTCTTTTAAGATTTTCGGTGATCAATCTATTCTGAAGAAGTGTTTTAATTCTTTCATTCTACCTTGTTTTGAGTATTGTTCTCCTGTTTTGTCTATAGCTGCTGATTCTCATCTTAATTTTTTGGACAGAAACTTACGGTCTATTAAATTTCTCATTCCTGATCTAGATATTAATCTTTGGCACCGTCGTTCAATTAGTTCATTATGCATGTTGCATAAGATTTTTCATAACGCTGACCATCCTTTACATTCAGATCTCCCTGTACAGTTCTATCCTGTTCGTGATACTAGGCAGGCAATTAATTCTAATAGCCAGGCCTTCTCCATCATGAGGCTCAATACTACACAGTATTCTAGAAGTTTTATTCCAGCTGTTACCAAGTTGTGGAATGATCTTCCTAATCAGGTAGTAGAATCCGTAGAACTTCAAAAGTTCAAAGTTGGAGCAAATGTTTTTATGTTGACCAGGCTGACATGAGTCTTTTTATAGTTTATATATGACATTTCTGTTTTTGACGTTGTTAATAGTTTATATAGGACATATCTGTTTTGACGTTGTTACTGTTTTTAGAATGATTTATTGTTAATTCGTTTTCATCATTTACTTATATCCTCATTTCCTTTCCTCACTGGGCTATTTTTCCCTATTGGAGCCCTTGGGCTTATAGCATCTTGCTTTTCCAACTAGGGTTGTAGCTTGGCTAATGATAATAATAATACGTGTATACTGTATAATTTGTTTGTATGTATATCAATAAATAGTGTGTGTGTGCTCGGAATACATCCACTAATTTTTGGCACATATTCTCTGGAATATTATGGTCAATCCCTAGATGTAAACACATTCATGACAGACCTTTCTGGTACTGTAACTTGAAAAATATTGAGATTTGCCAATGTGATCATTTAGCAATTTGCGTTCATTTTTGTGCCAAGAATGCATTCATTGCTTTTCAGCACATTTTTAGAACACCCTGTATATGTGTGTATGTATATATATATATATATATATATATATATATATATATATATATATACACTGTATATCAATGAGAGCTAGGAGTTTTGGTGAAATGACAAAAAAAAAAAAAAGATCTGACTGATTATAATAATTACTGAGGCATCACACTTACGTCAATTGTCATTAAAATGTACAGATGTTCATTCTAAAAAGACGAGAGAGAAAGATTGATGAAAAGTTGAGAAATGAACGAGCATGATTTTGAGACATGTACAGCAATATGTAGAATAATTGAAATCCACTTTTAATGGCGTTTGTGATTATGAAAAAGCCTTTAATATTGTGCACCGGCCAATTTTGTGGAGAGTCCTGCGTTATTATGGAGTTCATCTTAAATATGTAAATTTGATAAAGTCTGTTCATGAGCATAACAAGTGCAAAGTTAATGTTAATGGAGTCATATTAAATAGATTTCCAGTAAACAGTGGAGTTCTCCAAGGGATTGTGTTGTCATCTATGTTGCTTATCCTCTTCATGGATTGTTTAATGCATAAAATAGATGGTATGCCTCGGAAGAGTATAGGACTGGCTTGGTAACAGGAAATTAGCTGACCTGTAGTATGCTGATGACGCTGTCCTTATTACCAAACGCCACAGGACTTGCAAAGCTTGCTTACCAGAATGCATGTAATATCACATGAGGTTTAGCTTAAGATAAATAGAAGAAAGACAGAGATGATGAAAATGGATTATGCAATGGAAGATGAAATATCAATAGCAGGAGGATTCATTTAAATATTTAGGAATTCTCTAATACAATGTCTTTAGAATTGAAGATTAATGAAAGATTAAAAAACAAATCAGACAATGGCTAGGTTAAGCAAAATTTGGAAATAAAATCGCCTGGAATTACATATAAAAATTAGGCTATTCATCAGTTTAGTGAGATTGTTGTTATTGTATGGACATGGGTCATGGTTTAACAATAAAACAGTATCCAACAGATTTTTTAGATTTGGGAACAAATTCCTCAGAAGACTATTGAGAGTTAAGTGGCAGGATAGGACTAGAATTGAAACTATAAGAGAGATTACTCAAGTGCCATATGTGGATGAGATCATTGTGAGGGGTAGATGGAGATGGTTTTGGCATTTTCTTCGCACTCCCCAAGAGAGATTAGTTCACCAAACTTTCAACTGGGCTCCTCAAGGCCCTAGAAGAGTTGAAAGACCCAGGCTTACGTGGCTGAGGACTATGAAGCGTGAAGTAGGAGATGATGAATGGATAAGTATTGATTTAAAATCTCAAGATAGAGACGACTGGCGAAATCTAACTGAAGTCCTTTGCGTTAATAGGCGTGGGAGGATATATATATATATATATATATATATATATATGTATGTATATATATATATATATATATATATATATATATATGTATGTATGTATGTATGTATATATATATATATATATATATATGTATATATATATATATATATATATATATATATATGAATATATAAATATAAATGTTTAATGAGATCTGTATTGCAGAATTCATGAAATATCACATTAGGTTGAGCTCAAGGTAAATAGAAGAAAGACAAAGATGATGAGAACGGAATATGCAGTGAAAGATGAAATGTCATGAGTCATGGTATGGCAATGAAACAATATCCAACAGATTTTTAGGATTTAAAACAAAGCCATCAGAAGAATATTTTGAGTTAAATGACAAGACAGACTTAGAAATGAAAGTATAAGAGAGATTACTCGAGTACCATATGTAGATGAGACCGTGGTGAGGGGTAGATGGAGATGGTTTGGGCATGCTTTTCCCACTTCCCAAGAGAGATTAATTTACTAAACTTTTAACTGGGTTCCACAAGGCACTAGAAGAATTGGAAGACCCAGCCCTACATTGCTGAGGACTATGAAGCGTAAAGTAGATTATGAATGGAGAAGTATTGATTTAATATCTCAAAATTACTGGCGAAATCTAACCGAGGCCCTTTGCTTCAATAGACTTGATGTGAGATGCTGATAGATAAATGTGTGCGTATGGAGAGAGAGAGAGAGAGAGAGAGAGAGAGAGAGAGAGAGAGAGAGAGAGAGAGAGAGAGAGATAACTTCGTTCATTGAAATTCCAAGTCTCCAATCAGCATACGTATCCTGACATGAAAGACAGTGATATGGGATGGCACGCCACCTCCATGGTTTTATATCCCTTGGAAGATATCTTTATAATACTTAAGTGAAATTTACGGGCAAAAAGTCCTTCGAATTAAAGATTATGATTTTCTGGTAGTACCCTACCTCTGTATACTAAAAACAATATTTAGATAAATAGTAGAAATTGCAATTGTAATTACAGTACATGTTGAATAAAGAATTATTTTTTTAATATTTTATGAGGTATATATATGAACATATGTTTTCTTTTATTGAAGAATTTTTATCAAACCCATTGATTTAAGTAAGAGTAGGGTCAGAACACTCTTCATCCTACATTCAAGAAGAAGGTGTCCGCCAAGACAACATACTAAGTGTGACCTTATTTGCTGTTGCGAGTAATAATCTTGTGAGTCGCCTACTTCCTGGCATACAGAGATCACTATTTGTTGATGATTTTGCAATTTATTGTGGTGGTCATTTGCACTACAAGCATGCCAAAAGCTTCAAATTGCTCTAAATGCTGCTTCTGCATGGACAAATTCTCGGGGATTAATGTGCTCTCCCCAGAAGACCAAAGTCATTCATTTTACTCGTACTCGTAAAAGAGAAGATTCCCACTCTTCTCTTAAATGATAATATTTTGCCCTATGAGGATAATTTTATTGGGGTAATTTTCGACAAGAAAATGAAATTTGGTCTCCATATAAATGACCTATCCATCAAGGTTAAAAAGTCTCTTAACATATTGAAAGTTGTATCATATTTTGGTTAGGGTGCTGATAGAACAACTTTGTTTAGAATTTATACATCTTTGTGTCTGAGCAAGATAGACTGTGCATGTCAAATTTATGGGTCAGCCACTAAGACTTTACTTGAAAAACTGGATGTTGTTCACAATATGGTGTTTCGCATCTGCACTGGTGCATACAGAACATCTCCCATTGATAGTCTGTTGGTGGATTCTGGCATGCCTCCCCTTTACATCTGCAGAAAGCAGTTGAGGTTGAAGTTTTTAGCTAGGTCCCTGGCTATAAGAAACAATCCTAACAGTAAATATGTTAGGGGTCCTTTAGGTCGAGCTCCTAACAGATCAAGAGTGCCCAAGCCTTTGGAAGTACAGCTGAAAAATTATGCCAGTGAAATAGGTTTGTTTACAGCACAGATAGCAGAGGTGGCACATCCCAAGTCTCCCTCTTGGTGTAATCCACCTGTTAAAGTAGGTTTCACAGCAAGATGGAAAAATACTTTACCCAAAAAGGTAATGGAAAGTGAGTTTTTAAATCATGCTGCTCAACTTCATGGGAAACATATTTTTTTTACGGATGGTTCCAAAATGGCTGCGGGAGTTGGAGGTGCAGTTATGGTAGGTGACATGTTGTTAGAAGAAACTTCCTTTCTCTTTTTTAGTATTTATTGCTCAGCTGTATGGAATAATTCTCGCAGTCTGGCATATTTTTAGATGTAATCAAAATAGTATCTTTACAATTTTACGGATTCCAATAGCGTTTTACTCGCAATTAAACAAATTATGCCGGGCCATCATCAAGTACAAGAGGTGCAAGACTGGTTAGTACTTCTGTAGTCCAAGAAAAATGTCAGTGTTCACTTCTGCTGGGTCCCTACCCACGTTGGGGTGGATGGAAATGTACGAGTAGATAAGGCAGCTAAGGAAGCTTCAGGACTACTTAACCCATCCCCCATAAGTATTCCTTACAAAGACCTTAAAAGCAAGATACATTTTTATTTTAAGAATAAGTGGCAGGCTCGATGGTCTGAACTGACCACCAATTGAAATTGAAAAGTGAAGCCAATCCACCCTTCAGTGGATAAATGGTCATCTTGTAATTCTACAAGTAGAAGGGATGATATAATATCGTTTTAACTAGACTGCGTATTGGCCATACACTTGCAACCCCCAAATATTCAATGAGGAGTGGTGAAGGTAGACAGGCCTCTCTTTGTAATACATGTCAAGTGTCAATAGATATAAAACATATTTTAGTCGATTGTCCTGAGGAGGACACATTTTCTCCAGGACAAATATTCAAGAGATATAATTGGGGGAAATTGCAATACCCTGAACTTGAAAAAAAAAAAAATTATACGCAGTATTGGTTCATATCTTGAGCTTTAGATAATCTTATTAATTTATTTTTTTTAATCCTTTTAATCCCTCCTTATTTTGCATTTGGATATTATCCAAATGAAAGTTGTGTGATTGGTTTTAGAAGTTAAAAGGATATCAAATGTGAGAGTACGGTATGGATGGTTAATTTGCATTATACAGCGATGAATGGCCTTTGATGCCCCAGTGCTTGGCTTAAGGCCTAAATTTTATATTCAATTCAATTCAATTCATAATGAGCTGTGGTGGACCATATCGTTGAAGTCATAAGAAGTATACCGTTAAGTTTTTAGATTAATTGACTAATGGGTTGATTCGGTTTTGTGCCGTATTTTACCCAAAACAATAATGGCAGGTGGAATGTAAGCTTTTAATTTCCTAAATAAGTGTATTTGCAGCTGATATGTCGTTATAAAAGTAAAAATAATCTCTTACATAAAAGTATTAGAGCTGTGGAAATGTTACAGTTCTCTATAGCGCACATTATTATTATTATTATTATTATTATTATTATTATTATTATTATTATTATTATTATTAGCCGTTCGAATTTTTCTGTACTGCTCTGATAATGTTACAAATCCTCTGTGCAGCTCTGATTTAGTTACAAGTCCTCTGTAGAGCTCCCATTCTGTTACAAACCCTCTGTTCAACTCTTATTCTGTGACAAATCCTCTTTACAGCTCTGATTTTGTTGCAACTCCTCTGTAGGCCTACGGCTCTAGATCTATAACAGTTCCTCTATATAATTCTGGAATTGTTTAATTTAAATGGCAGTGCGGTTGTGTAGTTATAACAAATGAAAATTACCGCACAAATTACAGACCATTACTTTGCTGTTTTGATATTAATTAGCTTACCTCAAAATTCTTGATACTTTCCTCACCGTTCTATTTTAACGCCTAAACACTTTCACCACCAATACCGCATCGGTAAAATATGATCTACTTAGAACCTTGGCTATCTGTTTATGCTTTAGTACTTTCTCCCTCCCCTCTGAGGCTATTAAGATCCGTTTGATGTCTTCAAGGCTTTTCAGTCGAGTATACGACAAGGCTTTGTTAAATAAACTTTGTTCTTGTGGTGTTATTCTTTAATGTAAATTCATTCATGCTTATTTTTTGAGGGGGTGGGGGCGCGGTTTACTGATGCTTCACCAAGTACTCTCTCTCTCTCTCTCTCTCTCTCTCTCTCTCTCTCTCTCTCTCTCTCTCTCTCTCTCTCTCTCTCTTATTATATTCCTGACATCTCTGTTCTTTCATATCCTAATCTTTGTATTCGTGACATTAGTACTACGGATTCTATTCTTACTTCATACATGATTTACCGCCTTACATCGCTATTTTTCTACAAATATTCTCGTTCATTTGCACATTACTACTGTATTTTGGTGTAATTTGTTTAGATATATTTCATTTATTTTATTTTCTGAAACAGTTTCACCCGTCTTTGTCGTCTTTTTTTGACAGTGTGTATATGGCTGATCGTAATGACTAAAACTTATTTTATATATCAGAACGGTAAATGTAGCCAGGGTCCGGCAAACAAGTATTTACCTCTCAAGCTGGTCATGTTCGTCCCATATTCTTTCCTTATTACGCGATGCTGTCTTTTCAAAGCTATCGCTTCCTTGTCCAAAAATGAATATTGCTTGGGTTGTAGGTCGTGCGCTTTGTTTTACATATGTAAAAAACTGCATTTCGTAAGTAGAAATACATAAGAATGCCAAATATTTATATCAGCAATTCAGTGATGGCTAATTTACGCCACGCGGAGAATTATATTATTTTAATACGGAAAAACATCATTTCCAAAAGAATCCATTTTGAATTTTGACAATATCTAATAATTGTGTAAGCAATTCCTCCAACAAACCTCATTGGAATCTACGTAAAAAATGTTGAGATACCGGCATGTAAGGTAGACATCAGGCAAACCAAAGAACATGAGCGAATACTTGATCTCCGTCGTCAGAGATTCCGT
>NC_090746.1:34497045-34514545 GCF_036898095.1 Palaemon carinicauda | reverse complement strand
AGTGTATATTGATTGTGTCATGATATTCCTAAACAGGCAGTTAAATCAGTAGAAACCTGATGCGAATGTTTTTATGTGAACAGACTGACAGAAATCCTTCTTTGTAGTTTAAATATGAAAGATCTATCCTAACGGTATTGATCTCAAAATATTTTATATGATTCACTACTGTATTTTTTTATTTCCTTATTTCGTTTCCTCACAGGGCTATTTTTCCCTGTTGGAGCCCTTGGGCTTATAACTTCCTGCTTTTCCTTTTAGGGTTGCAGCTTAGTTAATAATAATAATAATAATAATAATAATAATAATAATAATAATAATAATAATAATAATAATAATAATATGTGGATTTAATTATCGTTGACCAAAACTTCCGTTATAAATATTTTGAAATGTGTTATTTCCTTAACATACTGCTTTTATTGCCTCTGTGAAAGTTGACAGTTTGATAATCTACTGAGCAACAAATGGTATTGGATTTTTGTTGGCCACTGATTCAAGGGAGGCAGAGACAGCTCTTCGCTCGTTGCACTCGGGCACCTGCAGCCAGTGTTTTGTGATAGGAAATATTTAGAGTAACAGTTTATCAAACTATTCATTGGAGGCTCAATAAAATAGTTAAGACATTTGAAGCCAATGCGTATATTTAGATAATTTCGTGTATGATAACCACGTTTGTAACTAATTAACGTTCATACCTAATTATTATTATTATTATTATTATTATTATTATTATTTGCTAAGCTACAAGCCTAGCTGTAAAAGCAGGATGCTATAAGCCCAGGGGCTTCAACAGGGAAAATAGCTCAGTGAGGAAAGGAAACAAGTAAAAATAGAATATGTTAAGAACAATAACATTAAAATAAATATTTTCTAAATAAACTATAAAAACTTCAAACATAACAGGAGGAAGAGAAATTAGATAGTGTGTCTGACTGTACCCTCAAGGAAGAGAAATCCAACCCAAGACAGTGGAAGGCCATGGAACAGAGGCTATGGCACTACCTAAGACTAGAGAACAATGATTTGATTTTGGAGTGTCCTTAGGGAGTGTTCGTTCTGTTGTAGGTAATCATAGGAATCACAAATGCAGTAATACTGTAAATGAGACCGTTGTTAAGCCTGGCAAAGACAAAATACCTAATGATTAGAGTAGTGTCTATGGATTTTTCATCTGATTTAAGCTGGTCGGAATTTAAATAATTGGAAAAGCGTCTTCAATAAAGAAAATATTTGCTTTTAGATGGTTGATGGTATGTGACGAAAATTTGAGATCGTTACTAAAAATATTTATCAATACATCTTAGAAAATAAGCTAACCAGATTTCTCCGCGGTTGAATTATATTTGGAATTAAATCAGTTCAGCAAAGAGGCTGGAAAATGTGTTTATTCCAAAAGATAAATGTGCATATTTAGATCGCAAAGTTATCTACGTCAATTTTGTCTCATGTAAATTCATGAATCCATCTTAGAAAATCTGAAAACAAGCTTTTAGCAACCAAAAAATAGTAATGTAGAAATACCGGGAAGAGAAACTACACTTTTTGTCCATATCCATTGCTTACATTGTTTATTTCATGAAATGTTCCGAGAGTTTACAGTAAGGTTTAGTGTTCCTTCCCATTGTGATGTTTCATTAAAGATGTGAACTTATTAGCGATAATTGTTGGTGAGTAGAAATTGATTTAGGTTTATGGAGAAACAGATGGCATGAATATCTCAATAAATGCCAAGTAAAACTGTCAGTTAGTCTGACAGTTAGGTGATACTGCATTCCAGTTTTCTCATATATGGGTGTAATTAGGACTCGTGACTAGCGCCCAACATGAACCGACGGCCTGACGTTCTTCTTTATACTCTGACCTGTAGTTATCTAACTGAAAGCCAAAGCGCTTGTTAATGGGGTTATCTGCAGCCCGGTTTTATCTAGTGTGGTTATCTTTGTGTTACGAAATATTTTTAAGGGTTGCACAAGGTGACCAAAGTCCATTTCAAAGGCTTACAGCAATATAATTTACGCCATGTTTGTGGAAAATTCTAGAACAATATGTTGATGTTACAACAGTCATATATAAAATAACCAGGATCGGTAATGCATTGAAATATAGTAGGATATATTCAAGAGTAACATTCATGACCATAATTGAATGAATTCAACTCTTTCAATTAGTATGTTCAGAATTAAAGTTATGAAAAGATCTAATTTGTTTGATTTCAAGACAGGAGAAAAAAATATTGTTTTTACATCTTGACAATGATTACTCAAATGCGATGGGGAATATAAAGCTTCATTTGCTTTGGATGCTGGAGAGGAATCATGTCTCCTCCCTATGAAAGGAAAATTGAAACCACACGTGCAGGCCTGATTGTAACTTGTGTGGAATACCACTTCGTCGCTCCTGCAATTCAGTGAAATTTTCGATTAGATGTTATGTCTGTGGTATCTAAAACTTTGTTACGGGAAAAAATCGTGGGTCATTTTGCTAGGTCAATCTTCAAATCCAATTTTAACCATCAAGCAGGGCTAGAATTGGATTGGGCATTCTTGTTTCTCTGGGTCTTGTTATCATAATAGAAAAGTCCATAACAATGACTTTCTCTGCTGTTGAATTGGTTCCTCGTCAGGTCTCGGCAAGAGGATCGTTAGCCAACCCTTAAGGAAATTTACTTTTAAATGACACGAATGAGTGAAGCTGTTGGTCTTGGTTAAAGACGATCAGATACTCCTTTCATTTTCATCTGGTCTTATTTTCATCACCGAAGACAATTTGATATTTAGTTACCAAGCCCTATATTATAATGGATTCATACAAGATCTTTTTCTGTATCCGTCAAATCAGGCTTTAATTTTCAGCTCGTCAGATCCCATATGCTATAACCTTAAAGTTACACGTAACATCTCAGACCTGTTCAAATAAAAAATAAGTTTCTAAATTAACTTGAAAACATATCAATATTGTGGACATTTTAAACTGCTTAAAATTCTCCTGTTAAGTACATCATAGTTGCCAGGAACCAAGGACTGATAAGTGTGAATCAACCTCAAGAATTTGATTTCATTATCTTCAAACATTGGGAATCAAAGTAGAGCAGTAGCTATTATTTCCCTAAATGATTTCCTTCGTAGAAGGGTAGTGCTGTCAGTGCACCTCATGCAGTTTACTGTAGGAATTTCTTGGGCCTTTGCAGGTTACTTCATCCCCTTGCTACACTCTCTATATCCTTCCACTAAACTTACGTTCCCTATTTCTTTCTTCCTTGTTCTCCAACTTTTCTAAATTTTACTTCATAGCGAAACTGGTGGGTTTTCTCCAGTTGCACTTGAGTGTTAAATGGCCTCACTGGCCTGAGCATTAGGCCGTATACCCCAAATCCATTATTTCAATCCTATTCAAAATGATAACACATACAAATATTTTTCAGTATGAATTATTATCAGCGACATGTAACCATATACAGGTATATACGTTCAGTAGACAGTAAGAGGACCTCCTGTAGTTTGCTCTTTACAATATCTCATTATTGAAAGACATAAGCCCAGTTCGTACGTCACTGTGCTACTTCTCAGCGCTGTCAGTTTATTGTGAAACTGACTTGCAGCGAAATGTTTGACCAATTTTGAACCTTGAAAAGTTAGTAATCGGTTATTATTGTTCTGTAGAAAGTGATATCTTTGACTACATTTCTTTGGTATAATTTTCTAGTTCTTTTAAGAAAGGATAGGAAAGTATTTGGAAAAAATGCAAAATATTTACAAAGAAAAAAAAAATAATCTGTTAGAGGAACATTTTACTCAAATTTAAATTTCGTTGAATCTTATGCAGGTCCGAAACATAGAAACTATTTACAGATTATCAGTGTCTCAGGGATATGCTATAATCCAGATAATATCAGAGAATGAATTGGAGTAAAAACAATTTAGTGTTTATTCTCCATTTCATGCACTACTCACAAGGGCGATGGGGTCTTATACTTTCTTATCGGATTAAAACGAATTTGAGTGTGTGTTATGCAATTGCCTCAGCACTTTTAAATGTTAGTAATATTAGTTTGGCAGTTTTACTACTCAATATAATTAGAAGCTGTTAAGAAGAACTTCTTAACTAGCTTGTGGAGTAAAAAAATGTGTGTGGCAAATATGGTACCTAGCATAGTTGACATGATGGATCAAATTTAAGCTATTTAAAAGTGTGTGGTTCAGAAGTGCTTTGAGGTACTGTAGGATCAGACAAAGTCTTCAGCAATTAACATGAAAGACTTTGGAAAGGGAGACTCATAATATCCAGGAAGTAGGATAGTGCTTGAAAGATAGGGTAGGCTAGCGCAGTACGTTTAGGCCCAGTGTTTCCCAAACTGGAGGGCACGCCCCACTAGGGGGGCGTGAGGACGATACAAGGGGGGCGTGAAGTCATCTGCTCGAAATTACTTGTTTAATAGAATAATAAAATCATTAAAATAACAAATATCTGTCATTACATACATGCATCCATCTCACTAAATTTGACCAGAAATTGTGCCTTAGTCTCATAAGTATTTCCAGATATTATATGCCATGTTTTCAAATTATCTATTCTTAAAATTGCAACTCAATTTTGCCAGTTTGTTAATGTTCAAACTTTTTTTCGCTCACTTTGAACCAAATGTTTCGTTTTTAGTTACTGGAATGTACTATTATTTCTTTGAGTGGCTTTCCTTATTAACATGTAATACAAACAGAAATCTGTTTTCCTGTACAATGCTAAGAAATAAATGTAAGAATCATTTCATATAAAATAAAAGAGAGGAGTGAGGGTGTATGGGTCTACTGGAAGTAAAAAGGGGGCGTCAGGTAAGATAGTTTGGGAACCACTGGTTTAGGGGGTTCGACATATTGTTGGTGAGGATCCTGTGTAAATGTATGAAGTGACCTACTAATGTGCACAGGAAGTTTACCCCCCCCCCCCAATTCAGTATCTAAATGATTAATGTGATACTGGCAATTGTTTTATTTTTTCTTTGGAGAAACTACCAGTTGAGGGAAATGGCATATATTTAGATTGTGTATATATATATATATATATATATATATATATATATATATATATATGAATATATATATATTTATATATATATATATATATGTGTGTGTGTGTGTGTGTTTATGTATATATGTATGGATGTATGTGTGCATCTATCTATCTATTTATCTATCTATATATGTATATATATATATATATATATATATATATATATATATATATATATATATATATATATATACAACTAGCGAATTACGTAAGTTCCCGAGCTCCAAAACTCACCTGTTTTATATTACATAATTTGATACGCAAGAGAAATACCTCCAAGCTCTGAGAATAATACGCAACTCCCAGACAATAAAATATATGAACACTGAATATCTAAAAGGTCTCTTTACTTTACACTCAAAGCAAAACTGGGTGATTACTTTTAACTGAACTATTCTTAAATAAACCTCTTACCTCTGTTCTTATTCAGGGGATACGAGCAAAGCACTGAAAAAAGTTTGGTAATCAAAATAATACACACTTTACATAAATGAATATATTCTATAATAAATAACAAATTCAAAAAATTAACACCAAAAAATAAATCACTAAATATTAGATATGAATAAACCTTAGGCTAAGATAAAAAGATACTTCGAAAAAAATTATACATTCACTTCTTTCACTTGAAATTATTTTATAAGATGATTTAATTTTGACAATGAAAAAAAGGTGACACTTTAACAATGTAGAAAATAAATCAAGGTTACCGAACGGTTAAGCAAAATAATTACACTTCACTGTTTAACCTAATCTCACAGGGCCAATTACAAAAATCAATTAATTTTATATACTGGTACTCGCTTATACAGGGCACTTATACTAACTTAAACTACTGAAATTCCAATGTTTGAACAAACACTATTCACATTTGAAACACAATGCGCGTTGGAGAGGAAAACACTATGCCCGTTGGAGAGGAGATGTGTTGTGGCTGAATAGATGCTGGAGAGGACTGTCAAATGATGGCTCTTCTGAGGGTTAGGCTGGATCTCTCTGTCTCCTATACATTGCTAGGTCCTTAAATATCAACTTAATTCACTCTTGAAGATTCTAGTAAATCATTCTCGTAAGGGGGGGGGGGGTGCTGGGTATGGCTCTAGCAGTGTAAGGTTGCCAACTTAGCAATTTGAAGAAGGGGTACTATCATTGTTCGGCGAGGCCTCTCTCTCAGCTAACTCCGCCCACCTCCTTTCGTAACATTAACATAAATTAAACATTTGTCTCGAACCTTCGTGCATTCTCGTCCATGTGGAAACATGATGCAATCCCTAGCGTGTGTCATACAGCATACCTTTTAACAAGTTTACAGAAGGCTTCGTAACAAAACTATGTTAAATAAAAATTTAATTCTTTAAAATAATGTAAATTTACATATACAGAACTGAATAGATATACAACAAAATAAATGACGAAGTCTTAAGTAAATTACACGCGTTACTTAATCCTACGATAATAAAAATACACGAATGAAATAATCTACTCTTATGTCAGACCAGCTTGGCAAGAATGATATATATATATATATATATATATATATATATATATATATACATATTTAATATATATATATATATATATATATATATACATATATACATATATATATACATATATATATATATATAATATATATATATATATATATATATATATATATATATATGTATATGTATAAAGCACGAAAAGACAAGCAGTGCATCATGGTTACAAGAGCAAACTGAAATAGAAGATATTCTGACAACATGAAAGAAAAAGAAATGGACATGGGTAAGACATATAATGAAAATGAGTTCGTAGATGGACATAAGAACAACAGAATGGGTCCGTAGAGATTACAAACGAAACAGGGTCAGGGGAATACAAGACGATTGATTAATGAACTAAGAAAATTTGCGAGTTGACTGGCATAGAAAAACTATTAAAAGATGAGAGTGGAAGGACATGTCAGAGGCCCCTGTCTGGCACTGGACTAGTTGAAGTTGATGATGATATGTGCGTCTGTATATACATATATTATGTCTCTCTCTCTCTCTCTCTCTCTCTCTCTCTCTCTCTCTCTCTCTCTCTCTCTCTCTCTCTCTCTCTATATATATATATATATATGTATATATGTATATATATATATATATATATGTATATATATATATATATGTATATATATATATATATATATATATATATATATATATATATATATATGTATATATAAAGTGCCATACCCTCTGTACCATGGTCTTCCACTGACTTGGGTTAGAGTTCTCTTGTTTGAGGGTACACTCGAGTACACTTTTCTGTCTCATTTCTCATCCTCTTGCTTTTTTTTAAGTTTTTATAGTAAATATATGAAAGAAATATTTTAGTGTTGTTACTGTTCTTGAAATTTTTAATATTGTTTATTACTTCTCTTTTAGTTTATTTTTTTCCTTATTTCCTTTCCTCACAGAGCTATTTTCCCTGTTGGAACCCTGGGGCTTATAGCATCCTGCCTTTCCAACTAGGGTGATATCTTAGCAAGTAATAATAATAATAATAATAATAATAATAATAATAATAATAATAATAATAATTATTATTATGTCAACAACAACAAATCCAGCCGTTTCTATTCAATGACAGGACAATGACCTCTGACATGGCCCTAGTCATGTCGGGTGTTTGGACATTTTCATCAACATGATGGCCAATTTGGATTGGAGATGGTTGGAGATATATATATATATATATATATATATATATATATATACACATGAACAGCCGCAAGTGGACTGACTAGTAAAGGTTGATGATGATAATGATAATTATATACGCAGTATATTTATGTATGTTATATATGTATATATATATATATATATATATATATATATATATATATATATATATATATATATATATATATGTTTATATCTATACACGCACATATATACATATACGTATATATACGTATATGTACACATATATATAATGCTATAAAAACACACACACACACACACACACACACACACATATATATATATATATATATATATATATATATATATATATATATATATATCAAATGTAGAATATTAGCTTGCACGTCAGACCACGAGAACTTGGACATTCCTGTTGGTATTTTATTTGATCGGTTCGTATCTGCCAAGAGAAATAAGGCGATAATCGGTTGCTCTTAGGTCGGATGACTATTTACGTGTCACTTGTAATATCGTGCTGGAAATCGTTAGGTTGAACTGCAGTAGTATGCCAAGCAGGTTATGAACTGCACTTGGCCATGCAGGCACAGGGGACAGAATGCAGATCATAAACGCGTAACTCCTGCTGGCCAAATAAGGAGTGAATCATATTTGATGCAGTTATTTTCAAATTGTGTTTACCTCCTTCCCAGGATATTTAGAGATTGTATTTTAGTAGAATTCGTATTTGCATGACGGTTAACAAAGCCGACTGTCACCATTGGAATTATATGTAGATTTTTTTTTTAGTTTCCAGTATCGTAATTATTACATTATTTACATGATCTGCAATATCTATTTATAACGGGATAAAATAGGTCAGTTGTTTTCTGGCGAAAAAACTAAAAATCATAATAAAAACGGAAGTATTAAAAAAAATCATGTGCTTTTAGCATCGACGACCATAGTCTCTCTCTCTCTCTCTCTCTCTCTCTCTCTCTCTCTCTCTCTCTCTCTCTCTCTCTCTCTTGCTATTCATGACGACGCCACGAAAACATTAGTTCTGTAATTTCATTTGTAGCCCAAAGGTGGATTTTCTATTATTCTTCAGGGTTCTGTTAAAAAACCCCAGTAAGATTTTATGTATATTTTATATATACTGTATATATATATATATATATATATATATATATATATATATATATATATATACACTGTATATATACATGAGTGTGCATTCGTTTGTAAAGAACTTAGCTATAATTTAATCAGTTATAATCGCATTAAAACAAGTTTAGAAATTACGATAATGTTTATTTTTTCATAATTGCTTCAACTATGAACGTCTCATCGTGAGAATGAGTTTTGCAATTCCACCACCTACTGTGAGGGCATTAGTCTTAGTCCAAGGTATAATTTCCAATGATGTCAGACTTTCCGTAAAGAACTCAAAATATCTATATGCTGCATCATGCACCTGCATTTTGCAAGGCTTTTCCTTAATGCTGTACTAGTTAGCATTCCATCGCAATCATAAGGCCAATGTTATCCTCTTCTAATGAAATTAATAGTGTTTATTCAGATTGGGGGAAACAAGAAGCCAACACACTAGTTTGATATCGTTAAATAAAAGATAATAAAAGGAGAGCCAGGAATATAGGACCGAACAAATTGCTTGTTTCTATGACCTACGACGATCTACGTTTCAACTTCAATATTTATACAACTTTATTTTTTTTCCAAATTTTACTTGCATAAATATATTTCTGTAAGTCTTGTGCTAATGTCATTAACATGAGAATTTACCCCTTTCAGAAACTTGGAAAGTTAAAAAGTATAAAAAAGGGGGCCATATTAATTCTACAGCATTGCGTAATAGATATGCGAGCACACGGTAAAAGTTTCGGTGCGCAACCCATAGAAATATCAGTCAATAGTGACTAAGTCTCTGTGTGTCTATCTTGGTACACTTGCTTTGAATATCCTTCCCTTTTACTTGATAGTGAAGTGGTTATATCTAGTGGACGGAAAAATTACCTTATGGTGACAGCGTTATTTTTACCTTTATTTTAGATAGTTTAATCTGAGAAAGAGCCTGTTATGTGATGACATCCTTTAGAATGATTTAATCCATTGTGAGCTCAAATCCTCTTTAGTGAGTCATATTACAGTACTCTGCCATTGAACTTTTATCCCAACTTCTTATAGTAGCATAATTTGTTAGAGGTGACTGGGTTATTAACACTTTTTGCCACTAGTGCATCATAGGGCCATACTAACATATGAGGAATATAAAATCTTTTTGAAGGCTACATATCAACCAAAATAAGAGATGGGGTTGAGATCGAGAGCGAGAGACAGGTAGAGAATTAGATTGCGAGATAGGGTGAAGGATGATATGGAGAGAAGTTTGGTGAAAAGGTTGCCAGGCCTAGATAGAAGGCATTGGAGAGGGCTCATCAGACAACCAACCCTAAATGTAGGGGTAGCGTTGGAAAAGAAGAAAAAATGGGCTATTCTTTACATTAGGTTTATAAATCAGAAAAAAACTTTCAAATAACCGTTAATGCTTGCTTAATCGTAAAACTTTTCTTTGATCTTACTTGTGAGGTATTTAGACTTCGATCATCTGCAAAATTGCCGATGTGAGGAATTTATGATGGGTGACGTCTATTTATCATATCACCTGACATGTAAAATCGGTGTTTCTTGTTGGGCTCTCCTGACACATTTCTAAGAAATCATCTTATTAGGTGCTTAACAACATGTGCTTTTTAATACATATTTTGGTTGGGTAACAATCTATTCATTCCGCGTAATCATGCAACACGCAGTAAGTTTCAGATATGTTCAAGAATATATAGATGTGTTTCTTTATCAATTTCTTCACAATTGAGCAGAAACCAACCAGTTTAGTGAGCATACTTTATCAAATGTTACCGATGGTAGACTAGATATATAACAGTCGAGTATTTTCGTCTATTATTTCTTTCATTATTGTCTTTACGTGTTACATAATAAGTCAAATTAAAGTTGAATGAAATTCAGAAAAAGGAGTTTTTGAAATTTTTTCAATCTTCAAAACACACACACACACACACACACTCTCTCTCTCTCTCTCTCTCTCTCTCTCTCTCTCTCTCTCTCTCTCTCTCTCTCTCTCTCTCTCTCTCTCTCTCGAAAAGCTTTAATACTGTCTAATTTATAAATGTAATTGGATCTTCGGTGTTAGATTATCCACGTCCGCTTCCCACGTGAGCTGCCATGTCGATTTACAAAGCGGCGTCTGTATCTCTAATAGTCAAATATTTTTTCGCCAAGGGATTACATTTAGGGGACCCTTTAATCCTCTTTTAAAAATCTGACCGTTTTTTGGCTGACTGGAGACGAGGAAGGGCAAGTTACCCTTCGTTATTCTTGAAGGTGTAAGAGTTACCCTAAGATAGACACGGTTTTTAACCTTGTATACTTTGGTTTCAAATGATCATGGGAAATAATGATATTGGAATCAAATATGGCATATGTGTATAGGTGTGCGTTTTAAAGCCTAAATGATATACCACCTATAATTAGGATGCGTTCCAATACACGTCTGTTTATTCTTATACTTCCATCTTATTTATGCACTTTCATATGGGGAGTCATTCATACTTATATTTTAAGATAGTTCATGTCTCTAATCTTTTAAAGTGTTCTTGTATTTTCAATTCGCTAGACATCTTATCGCTCTTTCTCTCCAACCATATTACGTCGCTACTTGCCAATGTTCACTTCTCTGTTGTTTATTACAGAGAAATATATCTTCAAAGCATAATCTTTTCTTCCGTAATCAGTCAGGTAAACTCTTTTGACATTCTACTCTCTCACACTCTTTCAGATGCTACAAAGGAAATAACGAGGGTTGCTTATTAATAATTTCTCCTAATTATTTATTTATTGTATTTTACAAATTTTACCAATTATGCGGAAAAGCTGCATAGACCCATATATTTTTGCTATGTATATATGTATTCATACTGATATCTCCATCTAAGACTGAAAGTCTATATCTGATCATGTAAGATACTGAAATACCATTTCTCGTTTGTCAGAAGTAAAATCTTCGCACCTTACCTCACTCAGGTTACCGTCTCTCAACAACACACGGGCATTTTTAAGGACTTCCTCGTCGTGGTTTTACTGAATGCTGTGCTAACCCAACTTCCTGCTTACGTCTTAACCCTCCTCATTACAAGCTAATTTGTAACTTTATATTTGGTCTCTAAGTCATTAAAGAGGCTCATCCTTTTCTCTTTTCTGTTTCTAGTGGAGTTTAAAAGATTAAGTTTTCTATAAAGTTTTATTTTCCTAATCCTTCAGCTGTGATGTTCTAGGAACTTTTGTTTTAATGACTTTTTTTTTTTTTTTTTTTTTTTTTTTTTAAATATTGTAGTGCCGTCGTCATTATGTAGGTATTTAATGGGTAGCATTATTTGTATCATATGATAAATTGAAATTGAATACTGAGAGGACGAACGATTTTCGTTACTAATTGACGATGGC
The DNA here is from genome assembly GCF_036898095.1 of Palaemon carinicauda. NCBI lineage: Eukaryota > Metazoa > Arthropoda > Malacostraca > Decapoda > Palaemonidae > Palaemon > Palaemon carinicauda. Next base: position 34,502,264 of record NC_090746.1, on the reverse strand, counting down.
CATGTCTATAGTCAATTGCTTTTACTGAGGCAGATTTACACAAGACTCGCAGGGGTGTCCTTTTAGCTCGAAAAAGTTTCCTGGTCGCTGATTGGTTGGACAAGATAATTCTAACCAATCAGATAGCAGGAAACTTTTCCGAGCTAAAACGGCACCGCTGCGAGTCAGTGCAAATGCGCCTCATTAAAAAAAAAAAAAAAAAAAAAAAATAGTCACAGTTATCAAAGATTTTTCTTAAATAAGATTTTCTCTCATCTAATCATGTAGCCTACCAAAAGTTAAAATTCTTCTGTTTGGATTTTATTTTGGTATTCTTGAAATTTCAGTTGTATTAATCTTGTTTATAGTCCATACACTCACCACGAATTTAGTTTTTAATGTTTAATACAACTAATTAGCCATGGGCAGGCCTACTTAGTTTCTTTTAATCTGTCATATTTAAAACACTGAAAAAAAAAATAATTTATTTCTTCCCTGGCTATTTCAAAGCGCTACCAGAAATTTATGAATTATTTGAAACAGAGGACTATTATTATTTAATAAAATTTCATAAATTTCTTATTCTTTTTTTTTTCTCGTGGTTGATTGTTTCCTGTCGTTCATGTTCTTCATTCCTCTTACACTGATTACTTTCTTCAATAGGAAGCCAGCTGTCTTTCTGTAGACCTTCTCGGGGAAGTTTTTGATTGTTATTGTTCTTAAAATATTTTATTTTTCCGTGTTTGTGTTTCCTTTCCTCACTTGGCTATTTTCCCTGTTGGGGCCCCTGTGCTTATAGCATCCGGCTTTTCTAACTAGGGATGTAGCTTAGCAAAGAAAAAAAAATTATATTAATAATAGTAATGATAATGATAATAATGATAATTAGAAAAGCTTCCAACATTGGACCCAAGTTGGTCTATGGTCTGTTGCTTTTTTCCTGGAATGATGATTGTGTTACTTTTGCGATTTCTTGAAATTTGCATTTATTCAAGTGAAAATTCAGAATAAAGTAACATTGCTCAAACCAAAAGAATATTTTAGATGAGCAGTGTATTTGGTTATATATTGATGGTTTTGCGCTCAAAAGTAGCCAAAAACTTTAAATCTCGTAAAAGAAAATAAAGGTAAGATTGGTTTTAGTGTTGTAATATGTTGAGTGAATAGTCTTTTTTTCTAATTTAGTGTATTTTAGAATTAAAAAAAAAAACACCTAGTTAAAATTCTCTTTACATATGCAGGGAACACTAAAGTAGAACAAAACTCGAGGTATGTGTACATGGATATGCATACAATTATACATACACACTGTGTGGAGAACTTTCTACATCCACTTTGGTTCTAATGCCTTACCCGAAGCCACAGTTTTCCCTCCTCTTTCCCTTCATTTCTCCAACTGGTGGTCCTCTCCTCTCCCTCTCCTCGTGCTCATCTTCTTTCCTTTTATGAAGCACCGATTGCGGGGATGAGAGGAATGAAAATAAACTCTCCGTGCTTATGATCACAAACCGGTGAGGGAACGAAATTGGGATTAGGAAATCTGGACGAGATTAAGTTTTTGTTGCTCTTGGTGCTGTTTGCCCGGGAAGTTTTGGTGACGGTGTGTGTTTGTATATGTGCGTTTGTGTGTATTTTCATGTGTGCACCATAGCGCGTGCGCTTATGTGTGTAAACGTGGGTGTTTCTCTTAAACGATGATGTAACTTGTACACGCGCGTGCGTCAAATGAAATTCGATGTGATATCCTAGGCAGATGTTCACGAGTGTGCAGATTGCATCTAAGTATATTGTTGCAGGAATAATTTTTCAATTTGTTACTTGTATCATACGAGGCGTAAACATCCTCTGCGTTAGTGACATCAAAAGGGGGCAGCTGGCACAGGAAGATGGATGAGAGCTTTACCAAAGGTGTTATTTTGCACTTGGCTCTTTGAACCGTTCACTCGTTTTTCCTACCACTGTTTATTTGGCCTCTGCTTTTCGCAGAACTTTCCCATCTGATAAGCTCGGTCGGTTTCATTCTCCGACGCAGGTTGTTCTTAATCGATGTTGACTTTAACGTGAAGGTGAGCTTCGAGAGAAGGACCCTATTGTATCAGGTTGTCGCTATCTTTAGCCGTCATTTTTCTCGTTGCTCGTTTTACCCTTTTGTTTTTTAATGTTTATCGGATTTTTATTTGAAAATCCCTTACTTCTTCAATGTTTAGATGGTCAATATAATCTGTTTATCGTAATCGATATTGTGATTCAAAATGGAAAGTGAGTGTGAAAATAACAAAGCTTCATTATAGATAAGAACAATTGGTTTTGGCGAGGATTTACCTTGGAAAATTCTCTCTCTCTCTCTCTCTCTCTCTCTCTCTCTCTCTCTCTCGTTTTATTGCATAATATGAAGATTTACTTATTTCATATTGTATTAGATTTCTTTTCTAAGCATTTTTTCAATGTTTTTATTTGTGTTTTGAACAGGAAAGTCTATATTTTTACAGCTTATTTATAGAATATTCCTGTTTGGTAATCCATTCATACATACATACATATGTGTGTGCCTGTGTTGTATATATATATATATATATATATATATATATATGTATATGTGTATGTATATATATATATATATATATATATTATATATATATATATTATATATATATATATTATATATATATAATGTGTGTGTGTTCACGTGTGTATATAATGTTTATGAATGTGTAGGCCTATATACTGTATATGTATTATATAGATTAATATATATTTGTATGTATAAGCATGTGTATTTATGTATATGCGTTGCGATGCTAGAAGTAATAAATAGGATTTTGAACATTAGTGCAAAGTTATTGGAGAAAGCAAGTGAAGCTTTAGATATTTTATTATTTGTAGGTAATGCGGTACAGAATGGTCATATTAGATAGCGGCTATAGAACCACTGAAAGGTTTTGTAAGTCTTTGCAAAAGAAGAAAAAAGTAAACGTGATACAGAGAAAGGTGGCAAGGGTAGTGAATATAAACAAGGAATGTGGAATAATAATGTTATAATGTGTGGAGATGGATAAATGAGATGAATACGTATAAGTATTTGGAAGTAATTACAACGGATTGTGGCACAATAAAAGAAGAGGTGAACCACACAATAGGTGAAACAAAGGTTTCAGGGTTTGTCTAAAAGATTGAGAGGATTCTGTGGAGGTTAAATTATATAACGTAAAGGGCATCATAGAAATGAAGTCTGATGTTAAATCTAAATCTTAAGAATAAAGATTGAAGCTAATGGAATGAGTTATTTGTGCAGTAAAAGTGACTTAAGAAGAATTCAAATGGAGAGAAATGAGGCGATATAAAGAAGTGATGGGTCAGTACATTCTGAGATGATTCGGTCATGTGGAAAGAAAGAGAGAAGATATGTTGGCGAATATGTGTTAAGTAGTAAAAGAAGAGCAAGACGTAGAAAGAAGTTGATAGGTAGATTGGGAAAGGTATTAGAGGCGAAGGTCACAGTGTCCAGAAAGGGTAAGAGTGTATACCAGATACGAGGGGACTGGCAAAGCGTGTGTCACATTGCTTGACGTGTTTTCTGATTCTTCTTCTTCGTATATTTATGAAGCGGAAAGTGATGTCACAGTTTTGTGGATGGTGTTTATTTAAGGTACAGCAAATTTGAATAATAATTTTGCTTTGTTGCTTTTATATTCTTTTTTTTTATAAATTGAGGGAAACAACTTGATGTTAAATTCATACGCATTTATATATCCGTATGCTTCATCTTATACACGTAAGTGTATCATCAGGAAAAAATATACTGAAATAATTAATTAAACAAAGAATCATGTTGCTGAAATATAATCCTGTATTTAGTACTCTCTTATTGCTTTAAAGAATTATGATACTTGTAGAGACAATGTTTGAAAAAAAAAAACGAGAAAAAAAGTCAAGCGTCGTCAATGATCTTTTAAAATAGCGTGTCTCAAAAAATAATGTAATACTTCATCAAACAAAGAAGTACGTTGCAGGATATAATCCTGTACTCAGTACTCTCGTATAGCTTTTGAAAAATGGCAGCTCTCTCCCGTATTTGCAACACACGTTATTAATTTCGGTCCTAAAACGATAAACTGCAGATTTTATAGTCTCGCACGAGATTTATAGTTTATTCTCTTCACACCTCTCTCGATAAGGATGATTAAATTCAGTAGAGCAAAGCTTATTTAGATTCGATCATCATCGCCATTTATTATGGTCGTAAACAAAATTAACCACCTATTTCTTCGGAAGGGCTATACCGAGCCTTCCTTGGTCGTAGAGACTTTACATCTGTAGTAAAATGCCTCGAAGTCCATTGGAAAGGATTTAGATATCTCATTATATGGAGTATTGTTTGGTTACAGTTTCGGTCATACGTTGGCACCTTTATGTCTGTTTGCAGTTTTTGATTCAAGTAAAATTAAATTGCTTATCATTATGTTTTGCATTTCCTGGTTACTTGGAATTATTGAATTAAACGCTGATATTCACTTTACTTTTGTTTCTTTAAACTAGGAAACGGACAATGTTCAGAGATATTATTAGTCTGACTCGTGTGAAACACAATGAGTTCAATGTTGAAATTTGATTCAAATGCATCTGCTAGGTTTGCTCGTCGTCTGTTTCTTCATTACAGATTTGAGTTTTTCAAACTTTTATTTTAGAGTTATAAAACAGAATACGTGGAATATATTCGTTTAAGACAACATGCAACTTAATTCTTTGAAGATTTTATGGTTAATTTGAGAAAAAAAAAAAACTATAACCCCGCCGCAAAGATTATATCAACAAGAAGACTTATCAATTACTATTGTTATTATTAGTATCAAGATCTGGTCTTGTTAATATATATGGAATTTCAACCACTGCACAGATGCAACTAATGTATATTTTATAGTGATTGTATGTGGAAATAAGTATAAATACGACAATGAATGAGCATAATAGGGTTCTATATACCTATAGTTATTATTATTATTATTATTATTATTATTATTATAATTATAGTTATAATTATAATTATAATTATAATTATTATTATTATTATTATTATTATTATTATTATTATTATTATTATTATTATTATTATTATTATTATTATTATTATTGTCGCGAACGAAGTGAGTGACTTTACATGAAATGCCAATTTTTTTTAAAGATATTTTCACCCGTAGCCTAGTCATTCCCTAACTATCGATTTCGGAGCGGGGGTGGTGGGG
>NC_090746.1:34484545-34489545 GCF_036898095.1 Palaemon carinicauda | reverse complement strand
CTAGGAGAAGGACACTCCAAAATCAAACCATAGTTCTCTAAGTCTTGGGTAGTGCCATAGCTTCTGTACCATGGTCTTCCACTGTCTTGGTTTAGAGTTCTCTTGCTTGAGGGTACACTCGGGCACACTATTCTATCTTATTTCTCTTCCTCTGGTGATATTAGTTTTTTAGTTTATATAGGAAACTTTTAGTTTAATACTGTTACTGTTCTTAAAATATTTAATTTTTCTTGTTTCCTTTCCTCACTGGGCTATTTTCCCTATTGGAGACCCTGGGCTTACAGCATCTTGCGTTTCCAACTAGGGTTGTAGCTTAGCAACTAATGATAATATATATATATATGTATATATATATATATACACACACACACGTGTGTGATGTGTGTGTGCGTGTGTATGTATGTTTGAGTGTATGTATGAATTTATGTATATTATGTACATTCTTTTGGTTTTCAGCAAGTATTTAACTTTGAGGATGCTAGTCTCATGCTGTTCTCCACTATTCTGGTATCCAACAGTGCAAGGTACTTATTTCCCTACCTTGTGCTTTCATGGCAATTCATTCCTCCGCAGCTACGAATCGAGTATCTATTGAAATGTGTAATTTTCATGTTGTAAAAATACGAGTAGAATGACTGAAATGATGGATGCTTGCATTTACAAGCATCCATCATTTCAATAGTTTGTGGAGTCACAAGAATCAGGACATATATTGGCTCTATATTTCTTTGGTATGGGAATAGCCAGGATATAGAGGATATTTTGGGACTACACCAAAAAAAAAAAGTACTTTTGACAGCGTGAAATTATTAGGGTAATTCAAGAGACTGGGAGAAAGCTTCTCAACTCGAAATTGTTATCATGGTTCGTATAAAAAAGATGTTTGGCCAAAGTTGAAATCAGTTTTGAAATTTGATGCGTTGACCAAGTTGTACTACAGAAGTATTTTTCATCGGAAGATGAAAGGATGCAAGGTTCAGTCCAAGTCTATTTAAAAGAAGATGGAAATCAGTTTATTTACGAACTAGATATGGAAAATATTTATATTTTCTTTATCAAAGCTACTTCATTTGACAGGAAAATGTAGAGAAAAGAAATGTTTTAAGGAGCTCTTTGTGCTTATGCTATAAAATAGAAAGCTGATATCGCACGTTTCACCCTCAAATATAAAAGAAGAGAAAAGACAATGTTACGGCAAATGCAATAACGGAAAAGAATTCTAAAAATAGTTTCGTGTTGGGACAGGGGAAAGGTTCATAGCTGATTCGATATACACCAGCAACTTCCAAATGAAAATAGGCGAATGCAGGGGCCTATTTCCCAAGCGTTTAGTTAATAAGTTCCGCAAACATTGAGGGGAGGGAGAGCGGGATTACAGAACCAAAACAGGTCCCCTTTTCCTTCGTCTATGGCGGGATGAATGTAAGGTCGGATCCTCTTATAGAGAGAAGTAACCCTCTAACGCTCGCTTTCCTCTTGCGGATTTAAATGTGCTTTACAATAGGATTTAAGAGTGAATAGCAGGATTACCCAGGCACGAATATTCCTCAAGGACTATTTTGTGCGGTAGGACAGAGAGAATTCATAATTAATGGACAGACATTTGCAACCCCCTCTCCTATTCAACGAAGGATGAGGTCGTTCTCTCTCTCTCTCTCTCTCTCTCTCTCTCTCTCTCTCTCTCTCTCTCTTGAAATTTACTCATAAGTAGGGAGATTAGAGGAGGAAGAACGCTAGAATATTGTAGTTCACCTTACTTTGCATAAGATGAAAAGAAAACATATATTTTAGTTGCCAATAAGTGATAACGACTAAATTGTAAAAGGACCTTGCATTTATATATGTGACTAGTTTTTTATATGTTTTATATATATATATATATATATATATATATATATATATATATATATTTATTTATTTATATATATGCATATATATATGTTTATATATGTATATATATATATATATATATATATATATTTATATATATATGTATATATATATATATATATATATATATATTTAAAGATATGTATATAGATATATTTATTTATATGTATATAGATATATTTATTTATATGTATATCTATATTTATATATATGTATATCTATATTTATATATATGTATATCTATATTTATATATATGTATATCTGTATTTATATATATGTATATATATTTATATATACATTTATATATACATTTATATATTTATATATATATATATATATATATTTACATTTATATATATCTATATTTATATATATACATATATTTATATATATATATATTTATATATATATATTTATATATATATATTTGTATATATATATTTATATATATATAATATATATATATATATATATATATATATATATTTATATATATATGTACAGTATATTTATATATATATATATATATATATATATATATATATATTTATATATATATGTATATCTATGTTTATATATATGTATATATATATGTATATATATATATATATATATATATATATATATATATATATGTATATATATATATATATATATATGTATATATATATATATATATATATATATATATATATATATATATACTATATATATTTTTCATATATGTACATGTTTTTATGTATGTCAGTGAGTTCGTAATTATTAATTTGTTTTTTTGTATCTTGATATTTACGATATGTTTTTGACACAAAATCTACACAAGTGTAAAAGATACAGTTAAGAGAATCCATTTCGTTAAAGTGTGAAATTACCTCATCTTTAGATATGAGCTCTTAAAAAGAACACCTTTAACAATTGAAAACAAAATTAATGGATTGTTTAATTGATTGATAGATTTAAAGTTTTCTGGCTTCCTATTGGATTGTTTGAACTAATGATCAAAGCCACCTCTTATATATGTCTACCTCTATACTGAACATGAATGGAATGACTGCGTCTCATTTATATTAAGACTAGATGTAATTCTAGTACAGGGAACATCTTTATTCAGATACGATATTGAATTAAAAGACTGGTTCTTTTGACAGTTCTCAAATTCATTCGCATCAATCAACATAGGTGGCACGATTTAAACCTTTTAGGTAATTACCTTAGTTTGATGTAATTTGCATGGTTTCAAGGGAATATTTAAGGTAATTCTAAGGTAATTTTGCTTTTACTAGCTTCAAACTTAAGGAAATTGGAAGAGTTTTGCTAATCTAAGGTAAAAATAAGCTGCATCCAAGGTAATGTGGTAAAATGCTAAAGTTTAAACCCTGCTATGTGCGTCTTTCGAACCATAGAATTTTTACTACTTTCATAACTACTTTTTTTCTTTATTACAGCTTTCCTTTATTAAATAATAATAACTTATTTAAATAATAAAGACTTCATTTTATACCACGTTGCTTAATTTAAGGGGACAGGCTCCAGGCCGTATTAATCTCTATTAATAAAACAGCATGTACACATATTGTGTATATATATATATATATATATATATATATATATCAGTCAATAGCATCTATAGTCTACGTACATTGAACTCCAGGTTTAGAATGCCAAGGCTGATTGGTTTCATTTCATTGTAAAGTAATCATTGATTTAATGAAATAAATGACAGCTAAATAGTCATGTTGAAAAACTAAATTAATTTAGTCTTGTTTTTTCTGTGTTGATGAACATTCTTATAAATAATTTATTATATAAGGCTGCCCGTGAATAGGAGATTATTATTATTATTATTATTATTATTATTATTATTATTATTATTATTATTATTATTATTATTGTTATTATTATTATTATTATTAGTGCTAAAATAGAATTATCATTGTTGATTTTGGTTACTTTGTTGGATATTACTGTATATCATGGTGTTTATCATTTTTATTCCTCATGGTTATTTTATCTCTCATAAAATCTGCACCACCTTCTCATCGGCCAGTTTCTGCACTACTACTTACTGTAAGTATTATGTCAAAGTCACATCTTAGATACTTATTAATTCGAATCTGATTTATATAAACAATACCACATATAACACATGTTTAATAAATGACCTGAGGAAATCCGTTCTCTCGATCTTACCCAGCTAATTCTCTCTCTCTCTCTCTCTCTCTCTCTCTCTCTCTCTCTCTCTCTCTCTCTCTCTCTCTCTCTCTCTCATGAATACGTTTTGGGGTGGCAAGCTTCCCTCCTCTTTCCCCAACCAACCTCACTTTGCTTTCCACCCCCTGCGACTGCGGTACACCCTAAAAATCTTATTATCATAAAAACAGTGATATGTTTTGCCCTCTCGACCAAATAAAGCCAGCCGCTGTCAAAAGCCTCAATAAAAGACGCGCCGAAGCCCGCCATTTACATAATTCCGTTTCGTTTATTGCGCTAGATAACCATCTCGAAATGAGCGGAATTATAGGGAAAAATCGTTTATTGTGAATTTAAAATACAACATAATGCGAGTTAAATGACAGTGGGAGTGCAATGGCCAAACATAAAGCTATCTCACTTTCCTCAGGAATACAGATTAGAGCCGTGAATTCACGGGTTGCAGACCTTACGCGCTAAGTAGCCTTAGGTGGAAGATTCATCTCTTGTCCCCGGGATTTTCCGCCTTAGGAAACAATGTGTAGTGGCGCTAAATTCCCCTCCTGAATGTACAGCACACGTGTTGCGTAATTTAGACTTACAAAATATCTGTACTTGTGGAAGAAATAAAGAAAGATATATATAGGGATGGATGGATTTTAACGCGTTTTCTACTGCTCACAAATTGTGCTTTACTATCGTTTGAAGTCTAAGCAACCGAGCTGAAAAAGCCGGAGTTTCAGCTTGATGTTAATATTATGATTAGTCTTGAGATGAATTTAAGAGTTTTCTTTAGATATAAGTCACTATCAGTATTGATAAGGTTATTATTTTCTTTTGTTAATATAGTTATTACATAAATGCAAAAAAAAACGTGTTCTCGGGTTCTACGAATAAGTTGCATACCCCACCTCGTAAA
>NC_090746.1:34464545-34477045 GCF_036898095.1 Palaemon carinicauda | reverse complement strand
GTGAACTGGAGTGAACAGTGCGGGAACTGGCGTGAACTGGAGTGAACGATGCGGGAAGTGGCGTGAACTTTATAATGAAGAGAAACAAGAAGGAAACGAAAAAATTAATGAAAAGGAAAGAAAAATAAACCTAATAAATTTTTATATTTGCTGTTTTAATGTGAAAAAAAAATATATCTTATTTCAAGCTATTTCTATAACTTTATAATGAAGAGAAACAAAAAGGAAACGAAAAAATTAATGAAAAGGAAAGAAAAATAAACCTAATAAATTTTTATATTTGCTGTTTTAATGTGAAAAAAAAATTATATCTTATTTCAAACTATTTCTATAACTTTATAATGAAGAGAAACAAAAAGGAAACGAAAAAAATTAATGAAAAGGAAAGAAAAATAAACCTAATAAATTTTTATATTTGCTGTTTTAATGTGAAAAAAATGATATCTTATTTCAAACTATTTCTATAACTTTATAATGAAGAGAAACAAAAAGGAAACGAAAAAATTAATGAAAAGGAAAGAAAAATATAAACCTAATAGTTGTTTATATTTGCTGTTTGAATGTAAAAATAAAATGTCTTATTTCATGCGCACACTTATTTTCCTCTATTACCAATCAAGACCCAAAACTTTTGTTTTAAATAAAAATGAACTGAAAAATAAACCCAAGAAATTTTTAAGTTTGCTGTTTGAATGTAAAAATAAAATGATGTTTTATTTCATCAACATACTTATTCTTCTTTATTACCTTAAAATGAAGAGCAAAACAAATTTTTTCTGTTTTCTGTTTTAATGTAGAAATAAAATAATTTCTTATTTCAACACACTTTTTTCTCTATTACCTTAAAATCAACAGCCTAAAAACTTTTCATGTTTGCTGCTTTTAATGTCAAAATAAAATGCTTTCTTAATACTTGTACATATTTTATGTCAGCTATTTATATGTAAATCAAATGCTTTCTTATTGAAACAAAAATAAAAGGCAACTAAAAATACAAACGAAAAAGATACGTTTCTTCTCAATGCAATGGTGTCTCTGACAGAAAGCATTGTTGTCTCTTCCGAAGCCAATCCAAGAATGTCCTCGGGTTGGAGAAGCCCCGTTTTTATATGGAGTGGCCAATTCGTGAACTGGCGTGAACTGGCGTGAACGATGCGGAATGATGCGCGAACTCGCGTGAACGTGCCGTGAACTTCTCGTGAACTACGCGTGACAATTCGTGCCATGGCGTGAACGTCGCGTGAACTAGAGGGTTATAAACATTGAGTTATATATATTGTTCATCATTTATTCTTAATATGTTTTATGTTCATTTGAGTTATATACATTGTTCATCATTTATTCTAAATATGTTTTATGTTCATTTCAGATTGACCGTGGTCATTGTTCAATAATAAAGACATTTGAATAAATGGACCAAGCTCTTATTTATGACCATGGCCAGAGATGGATTCAGGATAACAGATATTGTGAATGACTAAATCCTAAGAACTAATCAAAATGCCAGCAGTAGGATGTCCAATACCAGGCTGTGATTACGTCACGGACGACCTTGAGGCCGCCATCGTAGCTGCACTCATAACTGCTCACTACACCACACATGCTCCTGGACAAGCTGCCAAAGTAGAAAGAGTTAAAAGACCCACAAATATCGACAGCGGGAACAAGTGAAGAATGGGCATATTTTCAATCACGATGGTCTGACCATGTAGACGCAACTAAAATTGAGGGCCGTGATCGCGTGGCACAGCTTCTAGAATGCTGCGAAGAACAACTTCGAAAAGACTTGACACGATCAGCTGGTGGCAGTCTTACTAACAAGACTGAAGTAGAAGTGATGGGAGCAATAAAAAAACTGGCAGTTCGAGAGGAAAACACCATGGTAGCTCGAGTGACTCTACACAACATGCGTCAAGACCGTGATGAGCCTGTACGACGTTTCTGTGCACGACTTATAGGACAGGCTAGTGTTTGCAAATTCCTGATAAAATGTCCAGGATGCAACGTTGATGTAAATTATAATGACACAATAGTGAGAGACGTACTAGCACTCGGCATATGTGACCCTGAAATACAATTAGATCTACTTGGTGATAAGAATCAGGACATGTCATTAGAAGAAGTTGCACAGTTTGTCGAAGCTAAAGAATGTGGTAAACGATCTGCCTCCCGACTATTAGACTCTCATGAGGTCCAAGCAGCAGCCAGTAGTTCATACAGAAAGGCAAAACAAACCGCTGTCAAAGATAAAAACGAAGTCTGCTCATACTGTGGCAAGAAAGGACATGGTAAAAACACTCCTGCACGTGCAAGAAAATCAGAATGTCTTGCTTACGGTCATAGATGCGAACACTGCAACCGAGAAAATCACTTCGAGAGTGTTTGCCGTAGTAATGGCAAACCAAAAGTGAAACCCAGTGCTCACAATGCCAATGACTACGAGAATGCGTTGTTCAACACCTTGTGCAGCATATCATCAATCTCTAAACGACACACTGACAAGACATTGGCTTTGGACCACCATCTGTATGACATCTTATCTGATACTTGGATAAAGAGACCTTCCAAATCTCAACCTTTTATAAATCTGACAATCAGAACATCACCTGAGGATTACGAAGCCTTTGGTTTCCACCTTCAAGCTGGTACACATGCTGTTCGTATATCTGCAATGGCAGACACTGGATGCCAAAGCTGTCTCGCAGGTATCAAGGTCATCCACAAAATTGGCCTCAAGCAAAGTGACCTCATTCCTGTAACTATGAAAATGCACGCTGCAAATAACAGAGGCATTAAAATCCTCGGTGCCACAATCCTTTGTATCTCAGGAACAGATGAGCAGGGGAACCTTGTTGAGACTAGGCAAATGACATATGTCACCGACAACTCGGATAAGCTCTTCATCAGTAGGGAATCCTGCATCGCCCTTGGCATGATATCTGATAGTTTTCCGACTATTGGTGAAATCTATGACACATAATCGGAAACTCCGGATACCACCAACAATGAAGTAGGAAGCATTAGTGGACTAGGCAATCAATGTGACTGCCCAAAACGTCAACTACCACCTCCGCCGCCTACAGAATTACCGTTCAGTGCAACCGAGTCCAACCGGTCTAAACTAAAGGACTACCTCTTGGAGTACTACGAATCAAGTACTTTCAACGTATGTGACCACCAACCGTTACCACTAATGGATGGACCCCTAATGAAGTTGATGATCGATGCGAATGCGGATCCTGTTGCTCGTCACACACCAGTGCCAGTGCCGTTACACTGGCAAGAGGAAGTTAAAGCTGGACTTGACCAGGACGTCCGCCTTGGTGTCCTTGAACCTGTCCCAATCGGAGAACCAGTAACTTGGTGCCATCGGATGGTTGTATGTGCTAAGAAAAATGGCACACCTCGACGAACAGTTGATTTTCAGCCTCTCAATGTGCACGCTAAGAGAGAAACGCATCATACGCCTTCTCCATTTCACCAAGCAAGGTCAGTACCACAAGGAAAAAAGAAAACCGTCTTTGATGCCTGGAACGGATACCCCCAGTGTACCGATTCAGGAATCTGACCGTCACTTAACTACGTTTATCACTCCTTGGAGACGCTATCGTTATAAAACAGCCCCTCAAGGGTATATTGCTTCTGGCGACGGATATACTCGACGGTATGATGAAATAGTTGCCGAGATACCCAACAAAACTAAATGTGTCGACGATGTTCTTCTTTGGTCTGACTCAATAGAGGAGAGTTTTTTCCAAGCTGTACAATGGCTCGACATATGTGGAAGACACGGCATAACTCTCAACCCTGACAAATTTCGTTTCGCAGAAGACACAGCTGAATTCGCTGGATTCGAAATAACCCCAGACACAGTTCGCCCATGTGCAAGATATCTTAGTGCAATTATGGACTTTCCAACCCCAAGAAATATCACCGATGTCAGATCTTGGTTTGGTTTAGTAAACCAAGTATCGTATGCTTTCAGCATGACCGACAAAATGCTACCATTCAGACAGTTATTGAAACCAGGAACACCATTCACCTGGAATGACAATATTAATGCACTCTTTGAGGAGTCTAAAACTGCCATTATCAACGAAATTGAAGAAGGCGTGCGAATCTTTGACAAGACAAAACCTACCTGTCTCGCCACCGATTGGTCAAAATCAGGAATTGGATTCTGGCTGTTCCAGAAACATTGCGACTGTCCAGACAACCGATCATTTTGTTGTCGCACTGGTTGGAAGATCACACTTGTCGGAAGTAGGTTCACACATGCAGCTGAGTCTCGATATGCACCAGTTGAAGGTGAAGCGTTGGCAGTCGTCGATGCTCTTGATAAGGCAAGATACTTTGTTCTTGGCTGTGAAGATCTTGTGGTTGCAGTTGACCATAAACCCCTGTTGAAAATATTTGGTGACAGATCATTGGAGGACATATCAAATTCACGTCTCAGAAACTTGAAGGAAAAGTCCCTCCGCTATCGATTTTGCATGATTCATATCCCAGGGGTCAAGCATCTCGCTGCAGATGGAGTATCGCGCCACCCAACTGGAAAATCTGAAAAGCTATCGCTTCAAGATGACATTGCATCAGTTGACAGTGTACCTTCCGTGAGAAATGTTCCCCTACACAAATTGCCATCAGTATATTCTGTTTCCACTGACAATGATATTGATACTTGTATCACCGCATCAGCAGTATGCTCACTTGACTCACTTAACGTGAGAGCAGTCACCTGGGACAGAGTTCGCACTGCCACAAGTAGTGACGATAACATGCATGAACTGCTCAGCCTTATAGAATGTGGAGTACCAGAGTCTCGCCAAGAATTTCCTGTACATCTTCGAGAGTATTTTCAATTCCACGAGCATCTCTACACTGTTGATGGTGTGATACTATACAAGGAGGGTATAGTTATTCCTCCAGCCCTTCGTCAGGAAATTTTCACATCTCTTCATTCAGCACATCAGGGAATTACTTCTATGGTATCGCGAGCAGAGTCATCTGTGTTTTGGCCAGGGATAACACCCGCTATAACAGCACTTCGAGCTGGATGCAACCACTGCAATCGCATCGCGCCTTCGAATCCTAGTGCTCCGCCTACACCCCTTATATCTCCAGACTACCCATTCCAATGTGTTTGTGTAGATTACTTTCACTACCGAGGAGTTGGATATTTAGTTATAGTTGATCGATACTCGAATTGGCCCATAGTTGAACGATCTTCGAACGGTGCAGAGGGTCTTATAACTTCACTACGCCGAACATTTGTGACATTTGGGATTCCGGATGAATTGACATCTGATGGTGGACCTGAATTTACAGCGACGGCAACTAGGCAGTTTTTAAAAGACTGGGGAGTCCATCACCGCCTTTCCTCTCTGGCCTTCCCACATAGTAATTGCAGAGCCGAAATAGGCATCAAAACTGTCAAGCATCTTATAGCGGACAACACGGGCAGTAACGGTTATCTCAACACCGATGAATTCCAACGTGCGATGCTCCAATACAGGAACACACCTGACAGAGATACCAAGTTATCTCCTGCAATATGTGTATTTGGTCGTCCCATCAGAGACTTCATACCTGTCCCGCCCGGCAGGTACCGTCCCCACGACACGTGGAAGGAAACACTCGATGCAAGAGAGGAGGCCCTAAGACATCGACACCTTAAACAGGGAGAGCGCTTATCAGAGCACACTAAGAGACTACCCTTACTGTCCGTAGGTGACCGGGTTCGCATCCAAAATCAAACAGGAAATCACCCCCTGAAATGGGACAAAACCGGTGTCATCATAGAAGTCCGCCAATTCGACCAATACGTCGTCAGAGTTGATGGCTCTGGTAGGGTCACGCTAAGGAACCGGAAGTTTTTGAGACAATACGTGCCTGTCAGGAGTATTCCAGAAGTCCGTACAATTAGAGATGACTATACTCGGAATCAGATTGTACCCATTGCCAATCCTTCGACCACTAAAACGTCTGAGACCATTGCGAAGGACACCATTCCGACAACCCAAAATCTGGACACACATGGTACTCTTCCACTGACCACTTTGCCGTTACCAAGTGGTACTACCCCAAATATTCATTTTGATGTTGCTGCTCCGGAATGCTATCCCAACGACCTCGGTAACACTGCGAATCATCAAGCAGAGATTCCGCCTCCCAATGATAGCACAAACTCTCCATCACTGTTAACTCCTGCCATGCCAACTTTGGAGCAACGCAAGTCCAGTCGTACCCGTCGACCGCCAACATGGCACTGTGATTTCGAGATGAACTAGCTATAGTGTCATCATGATCAACACACGACAATAATTGTTTTTCAATTTCCTGTTCCTTCACATGCTAACAGGAGTTTAGTGTTCATGAACCTATAATTTGGACGTTTAATTGCCATCCAATGTTTTGACATCAGTTTTAAACCAACCTCCACGAGAGACATTTTAAAAGGCCTTTTAAAAACTTGGGGGGAGATAGAGGGTTATAAACATTGAGTTATATACATTGTCCATCATTTATTCTTAATATGTTTTATGTTCATTTGAGTTATATACATTGTTCATCATTTATTCTAAATATGATTTATGTTCATTTCAGATTGACCGTGGTCATTGTTCAATAATAAAGACATTTGAATAAATGGACCAAGCTCTTATATATCGTAAGTCTTTAGGGCATTGTCCTACTCGATAGGCAATTTCACAGCACCTTGCCCCTGCCATTCATGAGCGGCCTTTGAACCTTTAAACCGGAAAATACAAGACACTCGGCAATAACCTTTTAACAGCTTCTGGATTTCGCTTTTATATGAATGATTTTTCTTTTCTCAAGAGATGTTTAAATAATTTTTCAGAATTAATTCACAGTATAATACTTATATATTTTGCTGCAAACATCAGTAACACGGGCACATAATCCATTTCACTTTCATTCTCGATTTAATCATAGAAGGAAGGCTTTTACTTCTATTCCAAATGAATTCAGTCTCTAGAGGTTGTTTTTAAAGAATTAACAAAGTATTATCTTTACTAAAAATCTCGGTATTAAAAATATTTATCAATTCAATGTTGTGCATTGCTGTTGATAAATTGGAAATTAAAGATGGCTACATGCACATGTTATAGCAAACCACAATTTCACTAATGTTATACATGTATATGCAAACGTGGTTTCTGTTGCACTGAGATAGACCTCAAATTATTTTTGTGCAAAAATAGTGATTACACACGGAAACAAGATGATAAATCAAGGGATCCTTCAGTGATGCTTTATCGTAACAATACCTCTCTCTCTCTCTCTCTCTCTCTCTCTCTCTCTGCCTGCGGTATATACGCAGGCCGCGTATATACCGCACTATGCACCAAAAAAGGCCTTTCAACCTAAATCTCCACAAATAGAGCCCAACTACAAAGAATGCATATATAATGCCAGGGGTTGGTGCAGATATGGGAATAATTGCAGGTTTACACACAAAAATAAGTATGAAGGCGAAAGAACAAATATTATGGAAAAGTTGGATTTTTTAATGGCAGAATTTCGAGAAATGAAGAAAAGAACATCATATCAGAACAGGAAGGAAGCATGGGAGAATCCATATTATTACCAATATTAAATAATGGGAATGAAACACAAACCATAATAGTGATGAATGCACAGGGTTTAGTCACGAGTAACTCTAAAAGGAAAATAGAGTTCCTAGAAGACTAACCCAAATTGAAAAAATAGATATATTAAATATAAGTGAAACATGGTATTCCCAAGAGACAGGCAGTGATGACCAGATAAAGGGTTTCCAAACTTATAGATCAGACAGAAAAAATAGGAATCAAGGGGGAACCGCAATATATGGAAGAGACATAAATCAAGGAAAAGTCTGTGAAAAATACAGCAACACAGAATGTGAATTGACTGCGGTAGAATTTGAATTTGAAAAACTAGTGAATATTGTAGTTTACAGACCCCCAAATGCTAAGGAGTTTGACATAATAATAGAAAAAATAGATGATATATGTAGAAACCATAAAGACTGGAATATACTCCTATCCGGAGATTTTAACTTTCCTTTCGTGGATTGGAAAGAACGGATAGAAGAAAGTGGTTGTATGTATACATATAAAAAAGAGAGTAATAGTAGCGCAGAAGATAAGAGGCAATTTGAAAAGCTTCAAGATATGCTATTAGAACATAATATGCAACAAATAAACCACATTCCAACAAGAAAGGAAAATGTCCTAGATCTAGTATTTGTGAATGAGGTGAATTATGTTAAAGAAATAATAGTGTATAACACGGGAATTTCAGACCACAATGTCATAGAATTGATAGTTCATTCCAAAGCAAGTGATCACAGAATTAATAAAAGCACAAAACTTTGGGAAGGATATGGAAAATATAATTTTTACAGTAAGAATATAAAATGGTCAGAAATAAATGAAGAACTGAATAAAGAATGGAAAAATGTATTTATAAGTGATAATATACAGGTAAATACGGACATACTGTACAAAATACTGGAGAAAATTGTTGAAAAATATGTACCGAAAAAAAACAATAAACAAAAGACGTGCATACCAAGAGACAGAAGGATCTTATTTCAGAAAATTAGAAAGTGGAAGAAAAATCTTGCAAAAGAAAAAAATGTGTGGAAAATGAGGGAAATAAAATGTAAGATAGAAAATGCAGAACAAAAGATTATTCAGTCGAAAGAAAATGAAAAAAAAGACTTAGAAGAAAGGACACTTCAAAATATAAAAAGAAACCCCAAAGTACTTTACTCCTATGCAAAAAAGATGAATAAAAGGAGAATAGAAATAGGCCCTCTAAGAATTGAAGGACGGCTAACGAATGAAAAAAAGGAAATATGCAACATATTAGCAGAAAAATATAAGAGTGAGTTCACGCCAAGAATTGCGAATGAGAATAATGAAACAGAAATGAGAGAAGAAAATGTTGAATATCTAACGGATATAGATATTAATGAAGCAGATATTGTCACGGCTATAAACGAAATTAAAAATGGATCGGCAGCCGGACCAGATGGAGTTCTAGCGATTTTGTTAAAAAAAAACTGCAAACACTATCGCGAAGCCGCTTGCAATACTGCTAAGACAGAGTGTAGATATGAGCGAGATATATGTTAAACATAAATTAGCTTATATAACCCCTATCTTCAAAAGTGGATCAAGACTAGAGGCAAGCAATTATAGACCTGTTAGTCTAACATCACATATTATGAAAGTGTATGAGAGGGTAATAAAAAAGAAAATAGTGGATCATTTGGTCAAAAATAATTTGTTTAATATGGGTCAACACGGTTTCGTACCTGGAAAAAGTACACAGACCCAACTGATAGCACACTATGAAAACATATACAATAATATGATAAATGAAAAAGACACAGATGTGATCTATCTAGATTTTGCAAAAGCCTTTGACAAGGTAGACCATAACATATTGGAAAAAAAATGAGAAAGCATAATATTGTGGGAAAGATAGGAAAATGGGTAAAAGAATTCCTGCAAAACAGAAAACAGATAGTGGTTGCAAATGACGAGAAATCAGATGAAGCCCAGGTAATATCTGGTGTGCCACAAGGTACGGTATTAGCTGCACTGCTATTTGTTATTATGATCTCAGACATAGACTGTGATGTTGAAAACTCCGTAGTGAGAAGTTTCGCCGATGACACAAGAATAAGTAGAGAAATTACTTGTGATGAAGATAGGAACTCACTACAAAGAGATCTAAACAAAATATATGAATGGGCGGAGATAAATAAGGATGGTATTTAACTCCGATAAATTCGAATCAATAAATTATGGAAACAGAGAAGGAATGGTGTATGCATACAAGGGACCTAATAATGAGACAATCACAAACAAGGAAGCAATTAAAGACCTTGGTGTAATTTTGAATAGGAATATGTTATGCAACGACCAAATAGCAACACTGTTGGCTAAATGTAAAGCAAAAATGGGAATGTTATTCAGACACTTTAAAACAAGAAAAGCTGAACACATGATTATGCTTTACAAAACTTATGTGCGTAGTACACTCGAGTACTGCAATGTGATATGGTACCCACACTACCAAAAGGATATTGCGCAAATAGAGAGTGTACAAAGGTCCTATACTGCTAGAATAGAAGAAGTTAAGGACCTTGACTACTGGGAAAGACTGCAATTTTTAAAACTATACAGTCTAGAAACGAGAAGAGAACGCTACATGATAATACAAGCATGGAAGCAAATAGAAGGAATTGCTGAAAACATCATGGAGCTTAAAATATCAGAAAGAGCAAGCCGAGGTAGATTAATAGTGCCAAAAAGCATTCCAGGTAAACTGAGAAAGGCGCACAGGACATTAATCCACTACGCACCAGCATCGATAATGCAGCGACTATTTAATGTGCTGCCAGCTCATCTAAGAAACATATCAGGAGTGAGCGTAGATGTGTTTAAGAATAAGCTCGATAAATACCTAAGATGCATCCCAGACCATCCAAGACTGGAAGATGCAAAATACACCGGAAGATGCATTAGCAACTCTCTGGTGGATATACGAGGTGCTTCACACTGAGGGACCTGGGGGAACCCAAACAAAAAATAAGGCAATAAGGTAAGGCTCTCTCTCTCTCTCTCTCTCTCTCTCTCTCTCTCTCTCTCTCTCTCTCTACTGTATATATGTATGTATATATATATATATATATATATATATATATGTGTATATATGTATATATATGTAGATGTATATATATATATGTGTGTATGTATATTATATATATATATATATATATATATATATATATGTATGTATGTATAATGTATATATATATGTGTGTGTGTGTGTGTCCTTGTGTGGGGGTTTATATCCAACTATATTGGATATGTTTGAAAATAGTTATGTGTAAAATTATATATATGTTTATATATACATGTATATATATATATATATATATATATATATATATATATATATATATATATATATATATATATATGTGTGTGTGTGTGTATGAATAAATTAGTCTTTATTTTACTAAATGTCCTTCCACTTAAAAGTGACTGCGTTTAGAGAAAACCTTTACGTCATCCCCACTGTCTATTCATACTTAACCGTTGAATGGCGAAAGATCCCTCTGTGGAAAAAAAAAAAACGTTCATTCATAGCATTAGCTGCTCTATTTCCTTACACATGTCTCATCAGTAGCACATCTTACCATCCTAAACTCTTCACCCTCTACATGGTATCCTGTTTACAGTATCACACCACTTGAATACTATTACCCTTCATTACCAATACTTCCTTCACTCTATCTATCAACTCTTTCTTGGTCTAACACTTTTGAGATATAGGCTACTATCTCTTATCAACTACTCGTCATATATTCTTACCTCATGACAGGTATATTTTCAAAACTCTCATATTTAACGCTTTTATTAATTCCCTGCCTGTTACAAATTTGGGCCAACTTGACGATTGTATTACATCTGCTTACAATATTTGATTTGAACATCCTTCTTTTCCTAGACTAGCTCTGGTGTGAACCAGATTATTTGTTGAACGTCTGATCTGACAAATGGAATTTAAAATAACCATGTTTTGTGAGTTTGTATGTATGTACAGTATGTTCTTGGTAATTATATATTGTGGTTAAAGATTATGAGTATTCCTAAGAAGGAAAGATAAAGATAAATATTAGCTTGAGTAAGGTTACGCGAGTAAATATTTACAAGCTTGGACGTTGGTATGATAGGTGTTGATGTGGATGACTTGGGAATGAAAGGGTCTTACTCAGACGAGTATCTTGGAGTTCTTATTACACATGACAGCAGAATGAATGGAGAGATGACTCGTATATTGCGCAGAGAAAAGCCGGGCTTGCAGTTATGAAGTATCAAAAGGTTCGTGTTACAGTTCATGAATAAATTACCTCGTCAAGTTTTCTCAGGGAAGTGGAGCGCGTGTATTGAAAATGTATAATAGCGTGGAATCCTATAAGCTGTTTCTCAAGTGTGTTCGGAAGTATAAAAGGACCGCTGAATTAACACTTCTGAATGGAAAGTAGGTCTGAAAGGAAAATGAGACTAAAAGAAAATAAGTGGAAGTAATTCAGGTGGTTTTTTGTGCAGTAAATATGCATTAAGAAGGGTTGAAAGGGTGGGAGATGTAAAGATACGACCAAGAATTATAAAGGGGTTTAATAGTTGAAAAGATGACTTGAATATTTCAGGTGGCTTGGTAATGTTGAGAGAAAGGAGACTAATGGTCTGGTAAACAGGTTAAATCAGAAAGTGTTAGAAAGAAGGACTCGAATAATCCTCCGAAGGGACTGACTTCATAGGGATTGCATAATTGCTGACCTAAAAGATGAAGGTCTATGAAGGAAGGACAATGCACCTACCTCTCAAGACCCGTATTAGGTATTGGGAAGTTTCCTCCAAGATTCTTTTTTATTTTGGTTGAAAGATTCTTTTATTGAATGGTCTAAT
>NC_090746.1:34449545-34459545 GCF_036898095.1 Palaemon carinicauda | reverse complement strand
CATGATTTATTTTGTCTATAAGATCTTCCTTTTCCTTCATTATTCAGCAGTTGACCACTTCAACTTGTTTCCTCAATGACCCAAGTTAGGTGGGTCTAGTGACAAATATGACAGGTAAGATCTGCAGGCTTAAAAGTATCATCGAAAGATCTGAATTGTGACTCCTTTTTATGCAAGGGGAGATAACCAGCCATATTATATTGATATGTTCAGTTATAATGCTATTCCCTATATTTTAACATAATCCTTATCAGTGTACAGTACATGCAATTCTAAATGTGCTGTCTAATTGACTTTAGCTTATGACTTCATGCACGATTGCATTCACCTCATGAAAGGAAAGTACTGCCGTCAGTACACCTCACGCAAAGCATTGTACAGGCTTACTATGGGTCTTTGCAGACTCGCTTTGGGTTCTAAACTAAACGGAGATTTTAGTCCTTTACTTTATTCAACTCGGCTTGTACTTCCTTTCTTCAATTTAGCTGCCCAACCTCTTGTAACTTTTACTTGATAGTGCCGCTCCATCGGCGTTACATAACGTTAGTCATATAAATAGATAATATTGCATACATGTCCCACAATAAAGCATGAAATAAAGTAATTATGCTTTCTATTTGTCAGGTAATAACATTTAGTGACGTATACCACCTTTTACCTAATTATTTTTCTCTTAATTGTTCTCTTATATAAAATTCTTCTGATTACAATGATGCTTTCATTTTGAGATAGTTTAACGCAAGGAGAGAGAGAGAGAGAGAGAGAGAGAGAGAGAGAGAGAGAGAGAGAGAGAGAGAGAGAGAGAGAGAGAGAATGGATGCCAAAATTTACGTACACCATAACTCACTTATTCTTTCCTGTTTGGTGGGAAGAGAGAGGAAGAAAGGGGAACGGCGTGACTAGTGCAGAAGAGGTGTAAGTTTTGAGCAATATTTCTAATGGCCTGTTTGCGGTAAACTTTATGAAAAGAACAAAAATCTATTTTAAAAAAAAATGATCACCGAGTATTTTGTATCATTTGAACTTTGAACGTATCCCCTTCATTCCCTGAAATTAGAGACGATGGTTTATCTTCTGCTATTGGTTTTGAAATAAAAACTCCCGAGAACTATTGAGCCTACTATACAGACAGCTGCTACCCTTAGTATTGGCAATGACGCCACTGACAATGATGATACATTTACGAGACTAATCATATCTCTCTCTCTCTCTCTCTCTCTCTCTCTCTCTCTCTCTCTCTCTCTCTCTCTCTCTCTCTCTCTCTCTCTCATCTTAGTTTTCTTCCATTTACCAGTTGGCAGTTGTTGAGAATTTTTATCACCATTGCACATAATTTTACTCGACTTACTAGACTTAGTAGGAAAATATAATTAGATTAAGCTATTTACCTCCTAGAATTGTTTGCTATGTAGCCTATGGATAGTATATTTTTTAATAAGATTATCAGAGAAATTATAGGAATAAAGTAATAAAAAGGATTGAAATTTCATTAAAAACGTCACTATTTCTTGTGTTGGAAATTTTGTATTTGTTTAAAAGTGAATTATCCTATCATCCAATATAAATCAAATCAATCAATTGTGTTCTATATATAAATGAATATGATATAAAAAGGAAATATATATATATATATATATATATATATATATATATATATATATTGTATATATATAATATATATATATTGTATATATATAATATATATATGGTATATATATATATATATATATATATTGTATATATATATATATATGTATATATATATATATATATATGTATGTATTGTATATATATATAATATATATATAATATGCATATATATATGTATTGTATATTTAATATATATATATATATATATATATATATAATCTATATATATATATATATATATATATATATTATACATATATATTATATATACAGTATATGTATATTTATGTATATATATGTATATATATGTATAAATATATATATATATATATATATATATATATATATATATATATATATATGTATAAATATATATATGTATATATATATGTATAAATATATATATAATATATATATATATATATATATATATATATATATATAATGTTCATCTTTTTAGAGAAATCGAGGACTAATAAAGCTAAAATTATCGAGGATCTGAAGAATGCCTTTCGTAACCTTCAGGTTTTAGGAAAAACAAATCCGTTCCATTTCTGAAACATCAAAATCACTTTTATGTATTTTCCCAGACTGATTTTAAGCTTCATTTAACAATGGCAAGAATATAAAGGTTTAACAATTCTGAGTAATATTATATATATATATATATATATATATATATATATATATATATATATATATATATATATATATACACACACACATATATATTACGCCCTAATAAGCTTCTAATGCAGTATGTAACAATATATATAACAAATATCACAGATTTTATGGTGTAAAATCTCCCCATGCTTGACAACCCTCTGTCTCTTTTTATATTGACTTTCTTAAGAGTCCTCAAAGCACCATCTATTCCCACTTGTTTTACGTTCGAGGACACAAGTTTTATACTAAAATTAATTCCACAATTACCACAAAAATATAATAATGAAAAGCGTTAGGCAACTTTCATGATTGTTTCCTTATTTCTACTTGCAGTATTTTTTATCTTGTTATTAGAATCGTCTATTTAATTATGAAAGCATCGCTTAATTCTATTATGTAAAGAATATTTTCTTTGTGTAACAAATGAGCTGAATAATGAGATCTGAATATTTTTTTTTTACTTAATTTTGGGGGTGTTTGGCGACGGGAAGGCTAGTTGTAAGAAGACAGCCAATCAGAAGCATTGTTACGAACAAGATTTGGGATCGCGATGCTCTTGGGATCTAGCCCAAGTGAATCCGCTCAAGTAATTTTTTCCCTTCAAATAACGCGTCAATTTGAAGAGTTTTGCCAAAGAAACTGTGGAAGATTTTATGTGGTCGGTTCATGCTTCTCTCTTTTTAGAAATGTATTTCTATATCTCATTATTACTCTTGAAAGTACCATAGACCTCTCAGAGACGTAATTTATTTATTTGATTTGTTTACCAATTTCAGTTTCTTTGAATGTATTGGATTTCGAAATTTTGACATGCACATATTCAATTTCAAAGTTAATTCCTGAACAGCTGCTATTCTTTATATCTTAGTGAATGATTCTCGAGATCCCTGTACTCTTCACCCATTACTTTTAGTTTTTCCTTTGTTGTGGGGGAAATTGTGTCCCAATTTCCTATGAACTAGTTATTATTTCTCTAACTAAGTTCAGGTGTTTTGTTTTTCTGCAAAAGGAATATCCGGTAACGTCGTGAGTTAGACCCTGAATACGTGTTTGAATGTACATCCGGAAGGAACTTCTGGCTTCCTACTATTTTGGGTTGACATTGTTGTCCTTACTAAAAGCTAACCTCGGCACGAATTTAATCAGCTTCCTTATCCTCGAGATCGTCTTGCCAGTGTGCGTGTTATTTTTTCTCCATCTTTTTGGAAATGAAATTCATCCACCGAGACTAACAAGAAGGACAATAACAAATGAAGGGAGACGTGGAAAAGGCCAACTGGGGAGAGAGAAAAAGGCGGGGGCCAATCAGGCCCCTTTCAAGGAGGCCAAAATGATGCTCCAAGGGAGCGCTGATGTTCCCAGGAGGGATTTAGCATCCAAGGGGAAACTCTCTTTCTCTCTCTCCCCGTGCGGGAATTCTTCGGAGGGTCTAAGGAGGGGGATGGGAGGAGAACAAGGGTGTTAGAAGCAGAGTTCTGTTCTGTCCCCATATGGGGGATTACGTGATCCTCTTCGCCGCACTTCTTTTTCGGTTCGGTTTTCTCAGTTTATGGTTCCGTAGACATATTTGTTTAAGTAACCAGTTACTTTTTTATATGCTTGATATTTTCATAATCTTTTTCTTCTCTATATTCTTCTTCCTATGCAGGAGCGATTTCAGTTTACGTTATAATTTACCATATTTTTTTATGTTTTAGAGATGAATTAAAAGATCCAACATTATAGTTATGCCTTGTCTTTCTTTCTACAATGTACCAAGTAGGCATGATAGTCTGACAAATTTTTCAAAATGGCATAGGCATCTGGGAAATAGTATACATACATAAAGAAATGGTTGAGTTGTAAGAGAAAATTGGTTGGGAAAATATACTTTATGAATAGCTATGAGAAATAAAATAAATGTAATGATATATTAAACATATTGATGCTCATAACTACGAGACTAATGTCAGGTTTCTAATAATATATTCTGTCACATCATTTAAAGCAAGTAATTTTTGGCTTATATTATAGTTCATCTTGATATTTTCAAAGTTAAGAATTAAAGGACGCAGATGAGAAAATATATGAGTATGTGATAAGAAGTAACTAATTGGGGAGTGAAAAAATAATGAAATGAGAAAAATAGCAAAGGCAAAGGGAAGCAGAAGTTAAGAAAAAAAAAAAAAAAAAAAAAAAAAAAAAAAAAAAAAAAAAAAAAAAAAAAAAAAAAAAACTTTCAGGATGGAGGAATAAGCCGAAGGTATACTGACGTTTCTTTCAAGCAAACTCACCACATCTGTCCAAGTTGTAAAAAGATATATAAGAGGTTTGGGAGGCCATCAGTAGGAAATTGAGTTTCAAAGAGGGAAGAAACTTAAAGATGGTTCGCAAAGTTAAAATTGCTACGTTGATCAGAATAGGACTAATGGATGAAAAATTATAGTTAATTTCTTTGCTAGTAGAGTTGGATATTTTATTTATCTGCATTTTTTACATTCCGCAAAAGTTAAATATCTCTGATGTAATTTATATTTTATTGGCTTTTAATTCGATCTTCTCCAACGAGAAATGGAAATCAGTTGTTAAGGAGAAAGGATGAAAAAAAATGTGGAAAGAGCAATGCTAAGAAAAAAGTGCGTGAGTGGATGGAAAACTATAAAATTTTGGGTTGTGCATTTAAGAAAAGGATGGGGTTAGATTGAAGTTTGAGTAGATAGAATGGCTTGAGAGGTTCATGGGAACAGAATGGAATTCTAGTAATAAGGATATATAGTTGTTTTAACCTCTTAAGGTTTGACAACTATTTACCAGTGTCATACTTTCAGTAACGAAAAAATATGTGGCTATGGTTGCATTAAAGGAGGAATTCTTAAAATTAATTCAAGCATTAATTCTACACAAAACTCTTTACTCCTCAGTAAGCGTGTTAGATATATCAAAAGGTAAATAAATATTTTTGTGCGGAAACTTGTTACAAGAAAGATATCTCCTTCCCTTTCACCTACTATATTTGTATGCTCTTCATACTCACACGTAGGCCTACACGTACGCAGAAAACCACACACGCAGACAAACACACTAACATTATATATATATATATATATATATATATATATATATATATATATATATATATATATATATGCACATGTGTGTTTGCATACATGCATACACTATATATATATATATATATATATATATATATATATATATATATATATATATAAATATATATATGCACATGTGTGTTTGCATACATGCATACACTATATATATATATATATATATATATATATATATATATATATATATATATATATATATATATATACACACGTCTTTCTCTGGTTTTCAGGGAGTGACTCCTGAAAGGTGGATCTTTCCGGTTATTAGCAAATCTTTAGGAACAAGATTGCTAACCTATGTTCTTTTCTGAACCAGCTGACGCTGATACCAGTTTACAGCTGGTTCTAACGGTAAACCACTTACCCTGCAAATGTTTTCGTACACATCTGTTTCTCTTCGCCTGGATTTAGTATTTATGCCAGCGGTTGCAAAAAGATGCGGATTGCGGCAACTTCCTCTTCCCTTCGCACGGAAAGTGTGAGAATTCGAAAGAAAAAGTATCCAGGGAATCCTTGTTACGTATTTAGCGACCCTGAAAACGGTGGTAAGATTGGGCGATGGAAAAAGAATTGATCTTCGAGTGCTGGAAAAAAAAAAAACAAGCTGTGAGCATCCACCTATTTCTTCTTCTTCTCTTTCTTTATCTTCTCAGCAGGGCGAGAAAACTTTTGATAGTTTCGAGACTGGAATGGGACTTTAATATTTAATTTTCCGTGAAAAGTTTAGGGAGAAATATAAACTTTTGAAGTTTTCTTTTGGGGGAAAATGTTTACTCATTTTTATTAAGCAGAACAACTGTAAAAAATGTTTGTCGGATTATTTGAGTCTGAAAAGTACAATTTACATAAACTAAATTACTGTTTGTGGAGTGACGGAGTTGAAGTAGGAAAAGACGTGTGTGTCTATATATATATCTATATATATATATATATATATATATATATATATATATATATATATATATATATATATATATGTATGTATGTATGCATGTGTACAATGTATGAGCGCCTGCACAATTCGTATTGTAATATATATATATATATATATATATATATATATATATATATATATGTGTGTGTGTGTGTGTGTGTGTATATATATATATATATATATATATATTTATATATATATATATATATATATATATATATAACAGCAATATCTTAGCTGTATCGGTCATTTCTGTTTATATATATTCAGGAAGCGACTTTTCCTCTAGGAATCAGACACACTCTAATGATAAATTTTCATAAATAAACTATTATATTTATATCTAAAGGCTTAGACGAAAAGCAGAACCTTATTAAGGATTATCTAATACATCTTCATTTGAATGCAGTAAATCCGTGTGAAGTTTTTATTTTTCATAATTCAAAGAAAGATTTGCTGTGAATGGTGGTACGTAAGACCGAGTACCGAAAATCCAAAAGCTGTTGGCTGCTTTAATCTCCAAGAATAATCCTTATTATGTATAAGTATGTTATTTCGTTGTATATTTCCCCATTTTATGAGTTTTAGACATAAATCGATCTTTCTTCAAGACTGCAGGCATTATGTATATACATATCTTTCCTACACTAGCTGTTTATGGAACTAAATCCATTTTCATTCTGTTCGTCTCCGCATGGATTGAACTTTTAGCGTTTTATTGACAGTCGTCAGCTTCGAGAAGCTTGTCTAAGTACTGCTGATGATAATGGTAACTATCCGGTTTTGTGAACAAAGAACAATTTGAATAATCTTGCCAGCTTAGCTCCTGTGTCATGCTACATTACCACGTGTTGAGTAAGCGACACAGTAACATTTTGTAAGATTTTCCTGCATCCGACAGATACAGTACTTCACCGTGAATGGTATTCCAAGAGGCTATTTCTGTCCTGTTCTGACATCATCTCATTACTGGAAGTATGGATTTTAGTATAATAAAACGGATCACTATTGCTCCAGGTCTTTCCATTAAGGGACTGGTTTAGGGAAACAATATTTTCTACATTAACAATATGAAAATTTTGCGAAATAATGTTACTTATTTGATATTGTATTACGAGGCTGTTGTAAGTTGTACAATTACCGATATATATATATATATATATATATATATATATATATATATATATATATGTATATATATGTGTGTATATATATATATATATATATATATATATGTATATATATATATAAATGTATATATATATATATATATATATATATATATATAGTTATATGTATGTGTGGATATATAAATGTAAATATATTTAGTTACATGTGATATATATATATATATATATATATATATATATATATATGTATATATATATATATTGTTTATATACATACATATATATATTTTTATATATATATACATACATGTATATTTATTTATTTATATATACATAGATATATATATACTGTATATGTACATATGTATATGTGTATATATATATATATATATATATATATATATATATGTATTTATATATACTGTATATATATATAAATATATATATATATATATATATATATATATATATATATATATATATATATATATCAGTATCTTCACTTGCCGCCAACTCAACTGATATGGGCCGGTGAGTTGACCATGCTCTATAGAAAACCTTGCTAATTTTGTGATAACTAATGTTGATATCGGAAGAAAATACTCCCTATTTTAGTAATTAGAATAAGATAGAAATAAGATCTTTGGAAAGAGGAATCATTTACGTAATCAGAAAAAAAGAACAGCTGCTAGCCTACCTACCTTTGGCTATCTGAAAATGGGGGCTATGGCATTCTTCTACAATGATGAAGGTGGCCTGTGATAATTTGTTCCAGCACAAGCCTTTCAGGCAATAATCTCGGTATTATAATTTTAAAGTCCAGTAATCAGTAAATCTTCATAAAGATAAAGAATGCAGGTATGTTAAATGTAAAATACCCAGAGATACAAAACCTATTAACTGCTTACCTGTTTTTTTTCATTATTCCACGCTTTTTTCGGATTCACCCCTTCTCGATGATGAATTTGTAGCTATGTCACGAAAGCATTTACTGCCTTGTGGTCTGCTGATGCTGTCTCCCTAGTACAATTCACATTTTCCACTGAAAAGTGCTGCTTACAATTATCAAACCAACCCTTACTGGTCTGAGAAGGTATAAGTGGCATAGCTGAGTGGATTATCATTGGGGCTCAGTCCAGGTTTCTCAGCCTTACCTGTACTAAACTTGAAATTTCGAAACAGAAACTTTCATTCTCCTGTATATAGTTGGAGTTTACTGGCCTGCTTTTGATGTGGTGGTTCTCAGTCCACATGAAAAATGCATTCTCCACCTTACCCCTCACCATCGCTACATGATTAGCACTGCCTGGGAACCCTGCATTGCTGGGATTAACGTTAGCTACATTTTTCTTAATGTACCACAGTGTGCTCTACTTCACTTGGAAGATTCGTTCGTTTGGTGGATGATGATGCTCTCACAAGCGCCATGGCTGAATTTAAACATGTATAGCAAAGAGACAGTAAGCGTGTGAGATGTAGTAGGAAAAGTGAAACAGAGTGCCGAGAAGCAAACCGAGCATGATAGACGGAAATGCAATGGCTGATGCCGCATGAAGATCCGTGAATTTATTACTTCAATAATAATACCGGCTCTTCAGTGAATTATCAGATCAGAATACAAACCTGTGATATATATATATATATATATATATATATATAGTATATATATATAGATATATATATATGTGTATATATATAGTATATATATATAGATATATATATATGTGTATATATATATTTATATATATATGTATATATATACAGTGTATATATATATATATATATATATATATATATATGTATATATATATGTGTATGTATATATGTATGTATGTATGTATATACA
Organism: Palaemon carinicauda; assembly: GCF_036898095.1. Classification (NCBI taxonomy): domain Eukaryota; kingdom Metazoa; phylum Arthropoda; class Malacostraca; order Decapoda; family Palaemonidae; genus Palaemon; species Palaemon carinicauda. The sequence goes on along the minus strand of NC_090746.1, from coordinate 34,450,209 downwards.
TATATTTATATATATATATACGTGTGTGTATATATATATATATATATATATACACAGTATATATATATACATGTGTGTGTAATTATGTATATATATATATATATATATATATATATATATATATACACACAGTAGACCCCCGGCATACGGCGTCCCCAGCTTACGTTTTTTTCACGTTACGGTGTGGAATACGATTTTTTTTCGCCCCCTCGTTACGATATTTTCCCCACCTCCGGCATCGAATTCCGAAACTCAAATTTGGCGGTTTCTACGCGTACGACTGTGTGAGTCAGTAGCTTACCACCACATTCATACGTCACTGCATACGTCACTGAGAAGCTGGTCTGCTATTGGTTGTCGTCACGGCGTCACTAAGATGCCGATACGCTATTGGCCAAAAATCCTCCCACAATGCTAGAGAGAGATGCTGCCTCTCTCTCTCTTTCTCATGCGCGCGCTCAGTTCAGAATCTCATGTGCGTTTCATAAAGACTTGATCTCGTGTGAGTGCTTGCGATATTGTTATTTTTTGTGCATTTTAGTGCTTAATTATAACTTTAATTTGTTAGCCATGGGTCCCAAGATTGCTAGTGACGTTAAAGGCAGAAGTAAGAAGACGATAACTATGGAAACGAAGCTGGAGATCATAAAGAAATATGAAGAAG
>NC_090746.1:34437045-34444545 GCF_036898095.1 Palaemon carinicauda | reverse complement strand
TATTCCTGTGGTTGACTCAGATTGGAATTGCAAAGCATTTAACATAACTAAAATGTTTTAAGAAACTTCAATAGTATTCCTGTGGTTGACTCAGATTGGAACTGCAAAGCCTTTAGCATAGATAAAATGTTTTAAGACTTTAATTTTATTCCTGTGGTTGACTCATATTGGAATTGCAAAGCCTTAAGCATAACTAAAATGTTTTAAGAGACTTCAATAGTATTCCTGTGGTTGACTCAGATTGGAATTGCAAAGCCTTAAGCATAATTAAAATGTTTTAATACTTTAATTTTATTCCTGTGGTTGACTCATATTGGAATTGCAAAGCCTTTAGCATAACTAAAATGTTTTAAGAGACTTTAATTGTATTCCTGTAGTTGACTCAGATTGGAATTGCAAAGCATTTAGCATAACTAAAATGTTTTAAGAGACTTCAATTGAATTCTTGTTGTTGACTCAGATTGGAATTGCAAAGCATTTAGCATAACTACAATGTTTTAAGAGACTTCAATTGTATTCCTGTGGTTGACTCGGATTGGAATTGCAAAGCATTTAGCATAACTGAAATGTTTTAAGAGACTTCCATTGCATTCCTGTGGTTGACTCAGATTGGAATTGCAAAGCATTTAGCATAACTAAAATATTTTAAAAGACTTCAATTGTATTCCAGTGGTTGACTCAGATTGGAATTGCAAAGCCTTAAGCATAACTAAAATATTTTAAGAGACTTCAATTGTATTCCAGTGGTTGACTCAGATTGGAATTGCAAAGCCTTAAGCATAACTAAAATATTTTACGAGACTTCCATTGTATTCCTGTGGTTGACTCAGATTGGAATTGCAAAGCCTTAAGCATAACTAAAATGTTTTAAGAGACTTCAATTGTATTCCTGTGGTTGGCTCCGATTGGAATTGCAAAGCCTTTAGCATAACTAAAATGTTTTAACAGACTTTAACCGTAATCCTTTGGTTGACTCAGATTGGAATTGCAAAGCCTTTAGCATAACTGAGTTGTCACTTATGTTGTTTATCCTCCACATGGATTTTGTAATGCATAGAACAGTTGGAGATGGTGGAAAAGAATTGGACTGGATTGGTAGTAGGAAATTAGCTGACTCAGAGTATGCTGATGATGCTGCTCCTTAATAGTAGAACACTACAGGATTTGCAATGCTTGCTTACCAGAATGCATGAAATACCACATGAGGTTGGGCTCAAGATAAAAAAAAAAAAAAAAAAAAAAAAAAGAGATGATGAAAACGGAATATACAATGGAAGAGGAAATATCATTGGAAGGAGAAAGGATTATTAGCGAGATTGGTGTAACCGTATGGACATTAGTCGTAGTACGTAGTATGACAATGAAACAATATCTAACAGATTTTGTAGGCTTCAGAATAAAGCCCTCAGATGACTATTGGTAGTTAGTGGCACTACAGGATTATAAATGAAACTATAAGAGAGATTACTTGAGTGCCATATGAGGATAAGATCTTGGTGAGGGGTAGATGGAGATGGTTTAGGCATGATTTTCGCACTCCCCAAGAGAGATTAGTTCACCAAACGTTTAACTGGACTCCACAAGGCACTAGAAAGTGTGAAGACCCAGGCCTACATGGCTGAGGACTATGAAGCATTAAGTAGGAGATGGTGAATGGAGAAGTATTGAATTAAAAGCTCAAGAAAGAGACAACTGGGAAAATCTAATCGAGGCTCTCTGCTTCAATAGGCGTTGGAGGATATGCTGATGATGATTAGTATAACAAAAGTTTTGACCAGATTTTAATTTGAATCCGGCAGTTGACTTGTATCAGAATTGCATAAGTTTCGTGTAAGTCAAAGATCGTTATGATCAGCTATCTTTAAATGTTATCATGATGAAGTACATATAATAGAAATTGGTTGTTAAAGGTTCTAGTATCTATTAGAATCTTTCAAGGATGAAAGATTTTAAAACGTCATTGTTTTCTGATTAGTACTGTTAATTTTGGTAGATATCATTTTCCTGTAAGAAAGAATTTTAAAATCATGTTATATTTACTTACTTACTCAAAATTGTTCATAATGTATATGCAAGTACACTATAATTTTGCTAGTAATGAAAGTTTTCAGAAGAGAGTTGGGATCAGTACTTTTTAGTATAAGATCTCCCGGAACACACTTCCACGAAATTTTGACCTTGGATGGAAAGGTCGCTCATACATTAAATCATTACGTAAATTCATATTCAAATATTTTGTTGGTTATCACTGATATCATCTACTATCTCTCTCTCTCTCTCTCTCTCTCTCTCTCTCTCTCTCTCTCTCTCTCTCTCTCTCCTCTCTCTCTCTCTCTCTCTCTCTCTCTATATATATATATATATATATATATATATATTCTTTTTATTACTCATAGTAAACACACACACATATATATGTGTGTGTATATATATATATATATATATATATATATATATATATATATATGCATATATATATATATATATATATATATATATATTACACACATATAGACATATACACATATATATGACTATAATATATATATATATATATATATATATATATATATATATATATAGATGTGTGTGTGTGTGTGTATATACACACACATTTTTCTTTTTATTAATTTTGGATTTTAGCTGTTACTCTCATTTGAAGAGGGTATGCCGTGTCCAGTGACAGCTATTTCATTCGAGTTTCAAGTCCAAAAGTAACTGAATATACCAGAGAATGAATATATTTTTTGTTGGCTTTGATATTCAAGTCAGTGTGGTGTATGCGGTTATACATCACTTTTGTTCGCGCATCATTGCAGACAATTGTGCCCTTGTCAAGCATGTTATCCATTTTCCATTTGTATTCTTTTGCTACAAACTTTAGAAATGTATTTCGTAGCGTGACTTTTTTTTTTTTTTTTAAGTTAATAACTCCTTTTTATGCCATATATTCAGCTACATTTCTGAATTTTCGTTTCTACAATATGGTTTCGAATTCAGCTGAGTTGTTTTGCTTTTTTATACTTTATCAATTTCATGTTCTGATGTTTTATCAAACAAGAAAATTTTTTGCTCTATGATCCTGTTTAAAAGTTTAGCTGTACTTAAAGTAAAATTAAATGCATACGCAAATAATTACCAAAACAAAAGAAGAATATTTTTTTAGTCCTATCCATTGTACATCAGTAGTGCGTAGAAGCAAAGGCAGAAATCTAATCAGGGATGTGTCAAGCAGTCAAGTGATCCCAATTGGGCAATAACTCATCAGTCAGTGGAACTGCGCAAGCTGTGCATGATCTCTTTATATTTGTATAGACTATAGACTAACGTCAGCAGCTGTTCGTTTTAAAATTTATGATGAATATAAAGATGGTATATTTGTACAGGCATCACAATTCCTTAACAATTATAATAACATCCGTTCTTCTTAATTATTATGGAAACATCATTTATGTAGTTAGAAACATTTCAAGTCTACAGTGGATTCAGTTATCACTTCTTCCTTTTACTCAGTCAGTGCAGAACTGCGAATACGTGGGGTCATCGATAACTATTATTTTAACTGTGCACTCGCGTCAAAATAAACCCGATCTGTCCTAGAGTGTTAAACATAGGTTATGTGAGTTAATAGTTTTCCAAAATGTTATAGGGTTTTCAAGATTAAGCAGAAGTTGCGTTGTTTTTACAGGCATTCTTAGTGAATGAATACTTATGTCGTATAGCAGTTCTCTGTTTATTAACATTCATAGTTCCTAGGTCTTTTAAAGATCATTGAATGACGTACGCAGGCGATGAGCAGTCGCAGTCGAATATTTTAATCAATAGATATGTAAATAATTAGGACTTTCATTGGATAAAAACTTACAATAAGGAGAATGGTTATGAGTTTATAGGCGAGTTTTCTGGACTAGATATTTTATATGTTGAATTACTACTGCTAGAGAATTATTGGGTTATTTTGACTGGCCACACAGTACATATACCGAATAGTCTGGCCTATTCTATCCTCATATACCTGACCAAACTAGATTACCAAATAATTCTTCTTCGCTCAAAGGGTTAACTACTGCAATGTAATTGTTTAGTGGTTACTTTCCCCTTGGTAAGGGTAGAAGAAACTCACTCTTTAGCTATCTTAAGCTGCTCTTCTAGGAGGAGGACACTCAAAAATCAAACCATTGTTCTCTAGTCTTGTCATAGCTTGTGTACCATGGCCTTTCACTGTCTTTGGGTGGAGTTCTCTTGCTTGAGGGTACTCCCATGGACACTATTTTATCTTCTTTCTCTTCCTCTTGTTTTTTTAAGCTTTTATAATTTATTTATGAAAGATCTAATTTGATATTGTTAATATTCTTAAAATATTTCATTTTGATTCTTCTTTACTTCTCTTGCAGTTTCTTTATATCAGTTGATTCCTTTTCTACTGGGTTATTTTAAGTTGTTGAAGCCCTTGGGCACACAGACTCTTGCTTTTCCTACTGGTTTTTAGCATAGCTTGTAATAATAATAATAACAATAAAGACAATAATAATGATAATAATAATAATAATTGATAGATTATAATTAATAATAATTAACAATAATAATTATGATATTAATAATGATAATAATAATTAATGATAATACTAATATTTGATAATAATAATAGTAATAATAATAATAATAATAATAAATAAATAATTATAAATATTTAATAATTAATAATAAATAATTAATAATTATTGATAATTAATGATAATTAATAATATTAATTAATAATTAATAATATAATTAATGATTAATAATATAGTTAATAATTGATGATAGTAATAATAATAATTTATAATTAATAATAACAATTGATAATAATGTTTAAAAAGGCCTTGTTAAGAAAGTGGAGTAATGTCTGCCTGCTAAACGTAATTCTCGAGAGGAGTAAAATATTTAATTTTTTTATATTCCGAATAACGTTTTAAACTTTTAATTATAAGCAATGCAGTATTAATAAAGAGCCACTCTTACTATATAAATTATTTTTTATTTAAGGCAAAATAGATTTTGCTGTAAGTTTTAATTTTTTTTTGGATACAGAATCATATGTACGTCAGTGGTGTTAAACTTACGAATTGCATTGAGATAACTGTTGGGTATATCTCTATCCTTAGGAAGGACATATCCGAACCTTGGTAAATTCCTTTAAGGTTAAGTTTCCTTAATGGGACTTTTTGTTATATTATAAAAGATAACGTACAATTCTTAGTTCCCACGCTTTTTCTCAGAAAATGTAATGTATTCACATTAGAGACAAATTATAATAAATCCATGGGAGTTTCCATTGTAAATATTCTATTCGTATTTCAGACTATAATCTTCAAATTAATTAATTTGATAGTAGCTTCCCCTCTCATAGTTGTACCGTTTCAAACCATAATGAAAATTTAATCTCTTTTATTGTAAGTTTCTTGTAAATTTATCAGTATGAAATGGCAGTTATAAAAATACATTAAAAAATAAAACGTCTATTGTGGTTTGACGTTTTTAAAATTGCCTGAACTAAATAACGTCTACATTAATTTAAGAGTTTAAGTCTTAAATAATAATAAAATAAAGATAATGCTGATGACATTCTACTTTTTCTTCACCTATTTGGTATGCGTCAAAGTATTTAATTGTATTCATTTGCATTTAGGTAATTTCAAGTTCCCCCTTTACTCAACCCTCCTCCCCCCTTACTCCCTCATACGTGATCACATGGCAGCGAGGGACAGTAATATTCAGGAGTCTTAGATGGGGGAAGGGTTCTGACAGATGTTTTGGCCAATTTATCCGTCATCCCCTCTGGTTCAGCCTAATCTTGCAATCATCATTATTGTTGCTCTCGATTGTTGTCCTTTAGTGCTTTGTCCTTGACATCCTGTATGTGTGATGACCAGGCGTGAAGGTTTTTTTTTTTTTTGTTCATTCCAAGTCAGTGCTTTGTGTGTGGTTGGAAAGTTGTTCAGTGAACCACACAGATAGACAATGATCTGGATTTTTTTTTCTTTTCTAAACTGACATGTACAGTAAGCCCATAGCGACAAACGATACATATACAGTGCTTGCTTACGTAGTTTCGTCAGATTCTCCGCCGTAAGTCTTTTGGTTAAAGAAACTGCAATTTCGATGATATTATGTCTTTAATGAATATATGCATATATATATATATATATATATATATATATATATATATATATATATATATATATATATACTGTATATGTGTGTATATATATAATAATAACAATAACAATAATAATAATAATAATAATAATAATAATTCATGGATGTAAGTCGAAAGCATCGTTAAGTTGCCCTCTAGAAGACTTGGAAATGTTTCATAGGAATTATGTGATGCAACAAATAAGACTTGTATTCTTGAATCTTTGTGTTTGACCCGTTCGTGCACTTTCTATTGCCATTATTCAAGTTTCTTTATCCATTTTGTTACAAGGTCTCAGCTCTTCACATAAAGGAACCCCAAGGAATCTGAAGATGAATAGAATACGGCTTATTTCTCTCTAAAAGTGAAAGCGACAGTGACAAGTTCTCTGGAACGGTAGAAAACTTTAATGCGACGTAAGGGGAAAAGTTTTTTCTTAAAGAATTCTGAATTATCCACTTCGCTCCTTTCATTTTTTTTTTCATCTCGGGAATGGTTCGTATTCGATTCTTTTTCCTCACTTTTGTCTAGAGATATATGTTTTTCTCAATTCACAATCTCTCCTATTTACACGATTTAACTATATTAACAGAGAGTCCGTCTGTGTGTTTATGTAGTCACTTGGCTGTTTGCCCAACTAAATCATCATAAAATTTTGACGTGGTGGTGTGGCAAGATATCTGAAATTTCTTTAGCTTTTTTTGTCAGTTTGTCTAGGAAAATTAGACTCCAAACCCTGATGTTACCATAGGTTCTGTTAAAAGCATAATCATCGTTACGAAAAGAATTGTGATGAATGGCCCTAAAAATGTACGCGAAGGTAATTGTTGATGTACTTCTTTCTGAGATCAGTTCCCTATATTTCTTTGAGCCACGTCCTACGCCGGCTATTGGAGTGGTGAATTTTTCAAGTAACAAGAGTGAAGTGCTAATTTTGTATCTTTTTATATTTAGATGGTTGTCGACATCTGTGAAGGTTTGCAATAAAAGTGTTGATTTCCAACAGTTAAGAGAGGAAATCAGCTCTGACTCTCTTCAGATGATGATAGAAGTCAGGTGGTTTGAAAACCACTGCTGTGGAGAAGAAAGGGAATGCGGGTTTGATGAATAGATATTGAGTTCCTGCCACATTGTTATTGATAAATCTAGCCCCATTAAACCCTCGTGAACTGAAAAGAGTGAGTAAAGATCAACTCCTTTTTGACGGTTAACATATACGAGCTTTTAATAGTAAACAGGTAGAGCTTTCCATACAGTACCGGAATTACATCCAGTTGAAGTACCAAACTTTGCAGTACATAAAGTACGACTGAAGCAGATAA
>NC_090746.1:34424545-34432045 GCF_036898095.1 Palaemon carinicauda | reverse complement strand
GGAGCAAATGTTTTTTATTTTGTATAGGCTGACATAAGTCTATTTATAATTCATATATGAAATATCTGTTTTAATGTTGTTTATGTTTTTAGAATATTTTATTCTAATTGTTTATTACTTCTTATATCGTTTATTTACTTCCTTATTTCCTTTCCTCGCTAGGCTATTTTTCCCTGTAGGAGCCCTTGGGCTCATAGCATCTTGTTTTCCAACTGGGTTGTAGCTTAGCTAGTAATAATAAGAATACTAACATTAGCCAAGCTACAACCCTGATTGGAAAAGCGGAATTTTACAAGGCCAAGGGTTCCAACAGGGAAAGTATCCCAGTGAGGAAAGGAACTGAGAAAATAGCAAATGAACTATAGATAACTAATAAATAAAAATGATGAAATAGATCAGTAACAACATTAAAGTAGAACCGTCATATATAGATTATAAAACGAGGCTTATACACACGTGTTTAACAAAAAACATTTATAAATAGTTTAAACCGTTGAAGTTTTACCGATTCAACCACCATATTATAAAGTTTATTCCACAATCTAGTCACAGCTGGAATAATACTTCGCAAATACTGTGTAGTATTGTCTTGTAATGAAGAAGACGTGGATGGTAGAATGAAGATCTGAATGCAATGGATAGTCTGAATTATGAAAAATCTTATCCAACATGCATAAACAACAAACACATGCATAAAGAACTAACTGAACGATGGTGCCAGAGATTAATATCTAGATCACGAATACGAAATTTTATAGACCACAAGATTTTGTCCAACAAAGTAATATGAGATTCAGCAGCTGAAGACCAGACAAGAGAACAGTACTCTAAACAAGGTAGAATGACAGATTAAAAACATTTCCAAAGAATAGGCCTACAATGGTCATCGATAATCCTAAGAAACTCTCAATAAGTAATTTCTGTGTGTGTATTTAAAGAAGAAACAGACCAAATGTGCTTCTCAAAAGTAAATTTTCAATCAACAATCACTCCTATGGTTTTAAATAAGTTTTGTATAGTTAAAGAGACACTTTCAATGCAATTATCTGGATGTTGAAGAGGTACGACCAACTTACAATCATACTTTTTAGCTAATCTCTATTTATGGATTTGGTAACTATAGGTCCATATTCGAAGATGGAATTGATGCAAAGAGAGTTGTAACACCTGCATAGGCAACGAACTTGTTTCATTGGCCAAACCAGGTATCATGTGCGTAGAGGATGAACGTATTGGACCGAGACCACTAATTCCGGTACACTTTAAGGGGAGCTAAGTAGAAATAACATTATTTTTATATACAGCATTTCGTAATATTAATAGAAATGCTTTTGAAAAGTTTCAGAGAATAAAAGAATATAATGTCTCCAGGCAACTGTAAGGTTATTAGAATTGGCATGTAATCCACAAATATTGCAATAAACTAGACGACATCAACGAAGTTTAGGACGCACTGGTCCTGAATTTTGCTCAATGTCTCTAGACAGAATAAGAATGAAAACCAAAATGGTAATGTCATATCTGAAAACAAACTAAATAATAACAAAAACAATATGTAAACGACTATATATAGTACAGAGAAAATTAAAATACAACTCATAGACTAAAGACAAAATGTATTTTATGAGTCTGCTGGCCTGTTTTTCTTCGAGCCTCTGTATAACATACGTACCTTGCATCCGTTAAGCACCAAACCTTTTGCCATAATCTCGAGATTAATCAATCCCGACTTCATAGAATGGCAGTAACAATTCTTCGTTAGTTTCAGATTAATTGGTGTAAATTTTATTTCAGTGTTACATGAAAATCTCACGACAATCAGTTCCTCTTAATAACACACATGCATACACATTTATTTATAAGTACACATTTTTATTTATAAAACCCCACTCACACACACACACACACACACACACACATATATATATATATATATATATATATATATATATATATATATATATATATATACATATATATATATATATATATATATATATATATATATATATATCTTTATGTTTATATATGTATGTATGTGTGGGGGAGGCCTCGGCCGTCTTGATGTGTATTTGTTCATAATAATAATAATAATGATAATAATAATAATAATAATAATGATAATAATATTGGTCATGCATACAGGTATTATACGTTACTTTTCAAGGTTTATGATTTTATTTTTTTGTTTGAGCGATAATTCATCAAAAAAAATTTTTGCTCAAATTCCTCTGACACATAGAAAGGACTAAATCGAGATAAATTGGGTTATGGTATCATCTGCTGAATGACTATTGCCTATGGTAAAGTGTTTGTGTTATCTGCCTTTCGAGATGTAAATATTATCATTTGCAAGGGAGCCACGGTCACTAGTTTGACTTGAGCAATTTTGTGACTGGCGGTTGCATGCTAACTTTTATACATATGTTTATATAATATTAGTCCAACAGAATTGGCGTTGATATGGAACTCCACTTATGTTAAAAAAAAAAAAAAAAGTTATAACTCTGAGTATGTGCTACAGTTGATTGACAATTACAGCTAACGGCGGGACTGCATCGAGTGGTGTCAAGTGTCAACATACACGATGTATTTTAATCGATTTCTTTGATCGTGTATCACATTGCGCTAAATCAATTAGCAGTTTTGTTTTTAGAGATAACTAGCTATTCAAAACTCATTTCATAATTAAGTATATTATTTTGCTAAATTCTTCATTTTATTTCTATATGTTGGAGTTGACCTAAATCAGAATCGTTTGTGAATATTATCGGCTTAACTAGATAACCAGGCAGGATTGACTGACATTAAATCTAACGTTCAATACTTCGAAATCAATATTAGGAATTTCGGGTATTAAATATTAATTTGCATATCTTCCGTATGATTAGTCTTTTCTTTAAACGGTGTTTCCATATAAATACTTGTTTCTAATTTTTGCTTGGTATATTGGCAGCATTGGTTTAGAAATGAACGTCTGAAGACAGGATTACTTCAAAACTACTGGATGGATTTTGTCGAAATTTTTACCACAGATAGATCTTAGGTCATGGATAGCCCGATTAAATTTTGAAGATGAACCGGATCAAGATTCTAGATCCGGATTTGTCTTTTTTGTCATTTTAAAGATGATGTCAAAACTACGCGACGGATTTTGACGAAATTTTTATCAGATAGATCTTAGATCATGGACGTCAGCATTGAATTTTGGAGATGATCCGGATCTGGATTCGTATTCTAGTTTGTTTATTTATTTATTTGTCTGTGTGTCTGTGAACAGGATTACGTTAAAACTACTCGACGGATTTTGACGAAATTTTCACCCTAGATAGACATGAACGACCCCATTGAATTTTGGAGATGATCTGGATTCTAGATTCGGATTTGGTTTATTGCCAATTCAAAGATAACGTTAAGACTCCTCGACGGATTTCGAGGAAATATTTACCACATGTAGACCTTACTTAATGGATGACCTCATTAAATTTTGGAGATGATCCGCATCTGGATTCTAGATCCGGACTTGAATTTTTTGCCATTTTAAAGATAATCTCAAAACTACTCGACGGATTTTGACGAAATTTTCTCCACAGATAGATCTTAGGTCATGGACGAACCCATTAATTTTTGGAGATAATCTGGGTCCAGATCCGGGTTCTAGATCTGGATTTGAATTTTTCGCCATTTTACTGATAACGTTAAAACAAACTGAAGGATTTTGACAAAATTCCAACCACAGATATATCTTAGGCCATGGACGACTCCATTAACCTTTGGCAGAGGTCAGAAATCCCTGTTTGCTCTTGTTCTTACTGTATTCGATATTGATTTAGGCAATCCTGTCTATATACTCTCTCTCCCTCTCTCTCTCTCTCTCTCTCTCTCTCTCTCTCTCTCTCTCTCTCTCTCTTCTCTCTCTCTCTCTCTCTCTCTCTCTCTCTCTCTATATATATATATATATATATATATAATATATATATATAAAATATATATATATAATATATATATATATATATATATATATATATAGATAGATAGATAGATAGATAGATAATTGATAAGATTACGAACAAGAACAGCGAGTCTTAAACAGTTAATGTACCCGTTAACGTCTAATGTGAAGTGGCATTACCAAGACGAAGAAATTGTTCAGTGGAATGAAAACTTCTCGCAACTTTGAATGCCGGAAGCGAGCTTCATCTTGTGTTGTCTTACTACCGAGGCAACTTCTGGATAACTGTCTCTCTGAATGGGCATTGTTCCATGCGCTGTTTTGTCCCAGTTGTAGACTTTGATGAGCAAGCCTTCAAAGTAGGCCTTATTTCAGCTCTGTCGTCGTTACAGCAACTGATGTTTCACAGGGGAGTTTAAGTTTTAAATGTATGCGAAATTATTCATATATTTTTCGCTTTCGGTTTATAATTTTTACATAAAGTTTGAGTTCAAGTCTGATATATACTGTGTGTGTATATATATATATATATATATATATATATATATATATATATATATATATATATATATATACTTATATATATATATTTATGTATATATATATATATATATATATATATATATATATATATATATATATATATATATATTTATTTATTCACTTACCTCATCACCATATCGTTGGGTAACCTCTAAACTCCTTGCGATTGTGAATCAATATGCGTTGTCTTGCGCATTATATCACGGTACGATGGCTCGATAGAGCTGCCAACAGCTTAACAGATCTCTGTTTGAAGGTAAATGGAGGTTTCCTTTCAGTTAACTTTACCGCATTTGTAACTGTGATGTTCTTGGTTATCAAATAAAATGTGAGAAAGGTTGCTCCTCATTACTTTTTTCTGCCATGCATATCTTTAGGTTGACATACAAAAAGACCAGTACCCATATATGGTAACTTTCTCACCTGTTTGCCAATAAGTGATTTCTTTATTAACGTTTTTCAATTTGGTTTAATTCTATGCTTTTGTACCTCGGCCATTTGTAAGCAGAATTAGAAAAAAATGGAATAAAATTAAAGGCTGACAAATTAATAGACATGGAATGGTGCTATTGATTATATCAGACTTTAAGAATTTTTTTTAGGGTAATAATCATTGGATTCCGGAATGGTGTGAAAGACATACATATCTAGATAGGACATAACTACGTCTTCCTTATTAAAGTGTTATAGTAACCGTGACATTTTTAGGCCATAAAATATTGGATGTACAGTACTCTTTAAGATAGCACGAAAGTACTGAAAGTCAGCAATGCTTTAAGTTTTATATTTAATGTTTTTATATTAGTCTCAACGATTTAGCATAAAATGTTCTTTATGATGAATTTAAGATTGCGAGAAAATACTGAAATTCAGCAATCATAAGCAATTTATTTCATTATTTTTATTAATCCCAATGATTCAGCATAAAACGTTTTGATATTTTTTTTTTTTTTTTTTTTTTTGCTACAGCAGTGATTGTTATTAAAAAAAGATATTTTATGGTTGTCCTTCAACCACCGCGGCATCGTGATATCTGCTTGAAAGGATCTTGAATAATTTGGTATTCTGATTTCTGCTTGTTGCGATGGCATATATTTCTGAGGCAACTGCGTCTCCGAAGCTTTGGCAGATTTCTCAGGCAGAATACAAAATGATACTTCCTTAAACACCGGTGTGACGGCATTTCGAGTTTTGGTTATTTAAATGTTAAAATAAAGACTTACTTTTGATGTTAATTTAAATCAAAAGTAAGCGAATTCGTTTCCATTATGTAATGTGAAGCCATTTCTATTTCTCATTTCACCTCACCTACTTGCTGGAAATGGTAGAGGAGGAGATGGAACAAGGTTAATGGTAATTTCCACTTCCGTAATCCCACAATGATGAAATGAGACTGGCACCACCTCCCCACCCCCCAGTCAATGGTTAATTCATTCTCCTTCCCCCCATTAAATGTGTCTTTGGTGGGGATGAAATGGTTGGGCGGAGAGAGAAGAGGGGCAAGGAGGAGGAGGAGGAGGAGGATTGTTGGTGACGGAGATGAGGTCTTGGAGAGAGGAACTGAAAATGAAAAGATGGCTGATAAAAAGGTGGAAAAAATTAAAGTGTGTTGGCTCATAAAGATGTGATAGCAGGGTATGCAGAGAACCCTAGATTTGATTTGATTAAATTAATGAAAAGTTGCTAGAAATTAAGGGAAATTTGATCATTTCTGAAGTCATGACTGAAAAAAAGAGCAGATTGAGTAGATGGAAGAAGGGCGTGAATAATGTAAAAGCAAAAGGAAACTCTAAAAAGTAAGTATGTAAGTCACCAATGATTAACGAAAGACAAGCTAAAGTAAGCTGAATAAATACGAGCCTTGGGAAGGAGGAAAAAAAAAGGTGTTTGTGTTATTATTGTTGTTGGTTCAGGCATGATTTAGGGAAAGGCCTGTTACTTGATCACCCAGGAGGGAGCTGGAAAGCTCTTGTGGGGAGCCCTTCATCCGAAATCCCTGCCGATGGCCCACCTCCTAAGACTGCGGGGCGGTCCCTTGATGATTCAGGAAGGGAAGAAGAGAGAAGAGGAAAGTAGCAGAAAACTCGAGGATGGAGGGAGTAAGAGGATAATGATGGATGACTGCAGGCAAATGTGTAGTAAGGAGTAGAAAGTAATAAATGAAGATGAACTGGAGTTTTGAAATTAAAGTTCAAAATATACTATAGATATGTTCCCTGTATGACATAGACCATTTAAATTCGATAACTACTTTGCTCTTAAAAAGATACGCTGAAAGAAAGAGAGAGAGAGAGAGAGAGAGAGAGAGAGAGAGAGAGAGAGAGAGAGAGAGAGAGAGAGAGAGAGAGAGAGAGAGAGAATATCTGGAAGGAGGTAATGGTTTGGATTTGAATTGTAAATTATTTGGACGGCGAGATAAGCTTAGTCTCACGAGGTTATGCCAACGAAATATACTACATTGAGAAGTTTGTAAATTACCTTTCCTTTTCGGAGCCCTTTGGGAAAACTCTTACGAAGGTCTTCGGGATTCGATTTACGCCTAAGTGTCGATGCGAATATATCGTTTTATTTACTTCTTTTTTTATTTTGTTTTATGGTTAAATTGCTGGAAGCGTACCATTCGTTGAACTCGGCCTCAAGTAACGTGATGCTGCTGTTTTACTTGGTGTTTACGTTTAGTGTTGTTCACAGCTAAAATGTTTTAGGAAAATAGTTTTAAAGTATTTATCTGAAATAAATGAAAGAATCAACATGAATTATTCTGATCGCCAGGCGTTGCTTAAAATTAACTTACATTTTGTGGGCAAGATCTATGTGCCTTAATAGGTTTGATTTGATGAGGCACTGATTCTGTTTACACGTGTGATTTTTTATAAGTAGGACTATGTGTATGCGTGTGTGAGAGGCATTCGAACTAAATTATTTTAGCTCATCATATAGACATTTCGCATATCCTAACATTTGTATCTATATTATATATTTTTTGGAAAAGAAATTTAGTCAAG
>NC_090746.1:34404545-34412045 GCF_036898095.1 Palaemon carinicauda | reverse complement strand
TTAGCCATAACAAGTAAGTTTATATATATATATATATATATATATATATATATATATATATATACTATATATATATATATATATGTATATATATATATGCACTATATATATATATATATATATATATATATATATATACATATATATATATTTATATATATATATATATATATATATATATATATATAATTTATATATATATGATTTATATGTATATATAATTTATATATATATATATAATATATATTTATTTATTTATTTATATAGTCAGGCATTTGCTCTTTATTATATAGGGGATATCTATGTATACATACATATATATATATACATATAGATAGATAGATAGATAGATATTGCATTAATTTGTGTTTTTCTTTTTCCTTTTTTCTAAACATGTAATTGAAAGAGAAGACTAACTAGCAGCAATTAAAGTTAACAAAAAAGGACTCGATGAAATTAAACCGCAAACGTTTTAAACTGTGGCTGGTCGTAACGTCGCTGGAAATGGTTCATAATATATCCTTTGGGGTTAGGTTGAAACTTTGGTAATCTTTTATGGGTCCAGTATGTGGACCTCTCCGTTAAACTTCCTCGTTTGATGTCCAAAACTCTTTTCATTAGAGACGCCTCTTCTCTCTGCATCTTCTACGTCGAGGTAGAATAAAACCAGTGACCCGGCTAAGGAAGCCGGTTGGATATTGTGTAGAGGTGTCTCAAATGGGTGAAAGATTGAATCGCAATAAAAGGGAAAAAAGAAATAGCATGTGTTCAAAGTGTTGTGTGAAAAGAAAGGAATTAGAATATTTTTATTCAATCTATTTATATTTTCTTTTGATATATGGATTATTTTAAGAATAGGAGGCATATCATTATAATCAAATGTCATTCCACGTAATATGAGTGTGAATATTGTGTAATATTTTGTGAGAATGGCGGTAATGCAAGAAGACAACTACAAGCAGACGTGATGTGGATAATTATCATAGGACTTGCAAAATATTGAATCAATATGAACGTCTCGAAAGCAGCTTTTATTGGAAATCGTCTTGTTCCTAATGGTTAAGTATGTTAAAGTCCAAAATTCGTCATTAGGGACTTGGATGAAAGTAAGGAAGTTGAATTTACCTCCAAACTACGTTTATGGGAGAAGAAAACTCATTAAAACACCACACGGTTTCAACTGAAACAAAAATAGTTCTTTCGTAAATTTTTAAGTATTCTCTTCAAATAAAGTTGCTCACGGGTGCGCTTGCAGAATGGCTGCATATATTGATTTTTTTTAAACTTTCTAATTAGATTTCGTAGTTTTAATCATCACAAGAATACAAACTTAGGATGTCCTTTTGCACGGACAGGTTAAAAGTGTTAAAGTTCTCTTACTGATCTGGAAAGTTACATTTTAGTCTATTCGTTTATATGTTTTGGTAACCTAGAACTCTCATATCAAGGGGTTCGTATGTATGTGGTATCCCTTTATAGTCAAAGGTTTCAATAGCCATTTCGAGGGAATACTACACGTAGTGATAGGTGGTGTGATGTGATGTCAGGGACACTGTGGAATCGGGAATTATTGCGTCGTGTTTGTTTTCGAATTCGAAAAATATTGCTGTTACGGAAAGTAGATTTGATCCAGATATAGAACGAGAGGTTTGTAGGAGAATCTAGGAGAAGGTAAATATTGACTCAGTCATTTTATTGGGATTGGATACTGCTGAGACTGTTGAATGCAAAAATAAGAGTAATCTTGATAAGTTAAGAGTGTCGGCAGGTGAGAGAACCTGCTAAGCATGAGTTTCGAAAAGTGGGTTATTTAGTTGAAAATTTTGTTTCCAGAATATAGATCTTAAGTATATCAGAGAGGATAGAAATTATTTTCGATTTTTTTCTAGTATCATTAATGGGTAAATGGAAGATAATTTGATGGATTCGATATGGAGAGTATCTCTGATCAATGTTCAGCCGAAGAGGTAAGTAGAATAGGTTTCAAGGGAGGAATGGGTTAAATAAGAAAGGGAGAACATTTTGTACTTAAGTGAAGATCGATGGAAATTTAGTAAAGAGAAACACTTTAAAGAAAGTTTAACATGGAATTCCAAAGGTTCAATGTTGTATCTTATAGGACATGAAGATTATATCATTGCACAAGAAGGAATAAAAGAAACAGTGGTTGAAATAAGAGAATGAGCTTTACTGTTGATAAGAAGCCAATGGCGTTTATTATTATTATTATTATTACTATCCAAGCTACAACCCTAGTTGGAAAAGCAAGATGCTATAAGCCCAGGGGCTCCAACAGGGAAAAATAGCCCAGTGAGGAAAGGAAATAAGGAAATAAATGAATGAAGAGAACAAATTAACAATAAATCATTCTAAAATAAGTAACAACGTCAAAACAGACATGTCATATATAAACTATTAACAACATCAAAAACAAATATGTCATAAATAAACTATAAAAAGACTCATGTCCGCCTGGTCAACAAAAAAGCATTTGCTCCAACTTTGAACTTTTGAAGTTCTACTGATTCAACCACCCGATTAGGAAGATCATTCCACAACTTGGTAACAGCTGGAATAAAACTTCTAGAGTACTGCGTAGTATTGAGCCTCGTGATGGAGAAGGCCTGGCTATTAGAATTAACTGCCTGCCTAGTATTACGAACAGGATAGAATTGTCCAGGGAGATCTGAATGTAAAGGATGGTCAGAGTTATGAAAAATCTTATGCAACATGCATAATGAACTAATTGAACGACGGTGCCAGAGATTATTATCTAGATCAGGAATAAGAAATTTAATAGACCGTAAGTTTCTGTCCAACAAATTAAGACGAGAATCAGCAGCTGAAGACCACACAGGAGAACAATACTCAAAACAAGGTAGAATGAAAGAATTAAAACACTTCTTCAGAATAGATTGATCACCGAAAATCTTGAAAGACTTTCTCAATAAGCCTATTTTTTGTGCAATTGAAGAAGACACAGACCTTATATGTTTCTCAAAAGTAAATTTTCTGTCGAGAATCACACCTAAAATTTTGAAAGAGTCATACATATTTAAAGAAACATTATCAACACTGAGATCCGGATGTTGAGGAGTCACCGTCCCTGACCTACTTACAATCATACTTTGAGTTTTGTTAGGATTCAACTTCATACCCCATAATTTGCACCATGCACTAATTCTAGCTAAATCTCTATTAAGGGATTCACCAACCCTAGATCTACATTCAGGGGATGGAATTGATGCAAAGAGAGTAGCATCATCTGCATATGCAACAAGCTTGTTTTCTAGGCCAAACCACATGTCATGTGTATATAGTATGAAAAGTAATGGGCCAAGAACACTACCCTGTGGAACACCGGATATCACATTCCTATAATCACTATGGTGCCCATCAACAACAACTCTTTGAGATCTATTACTTAAAAAATCAATAATAATGCTAAGAAACGACCCACCCACTCCCAACTGTTTCAGTTTGAAAACAAGGGCCTCATGATTAACACGGTCAAAGGCAGCACTAAAATCAAGGCCAATCATACGAACTTCCCGACCACAATCAAGGGATTTCTGTACAGCATTGGATATTGTAAGAAGGGCATCACATGCTCCAAGGCCTTTACGAAAACCAAATTGCAAACTAGGGAGTAGATGATTACCTTCAGCAAATCTATTAAGACGTTTTGCCAGAAGACGTTCAAAAACTTTAGATAATATGGGAGTTATGGAAATTGGGCGGTAATCAGTGGGACTTGAGCTACCACAAACACATTTACATAGAGGAGTAACATTACCAATTCTCCAACTAGTGCTAAAAGCTCCTCTTCTTGCTAACTTGCGCAAAATAACAGATAACTTTGGAGCTAAGAAATCTGCTGTCTTTATAAAAAACAAAGGAAAAATACCATTTGGGTCTACACCTCCATAAACATCAAGGTCCACCAACAGAGCTTTAATCTCACGAGATCGAAAAGCTAAACTAGTTAGTTTAGCCTCAGGAAAACAGGAATGAGGAAGTTCAAGTTTTTCATTACTCTGTTTATTGTCAAAAACATCAGCCAAAAGGGTTGCCTTTTCCTTTGGACAGTGAGTGACTGAGCCATCTGGTTTAAGTAAAGGAGGAACTGTTGCATCTACACCAAAGAGTGCAGATTTAAGGGTAGACCACCATTTATGTTCCTGAGTTGTACCAGAAAGTGTTTCTTTTATGGTTAAATTGTACTCCTTTTCAGTTGAGGCATAAACTCTCTGAGCAAAAGCTCGAAGCTGTGTATAATTGTTCCAGGTCAAATCTGATCTGTTACCCTTCCAAAGATGATAGGCCTCCTGTTTCTCCAGGATATTGCAAGAAAAAAGCGGACAATTGATGCAAAGGAATAAAAGAGGCAAAACAAGACAGTAGGATAGGGAAATAATCTTTGACAATAGATTAAAGAATATGATTTTTATAAGGAAATATGAACTTAAAAGAAGTTGCCGAGGATTAAAAAGAATCATGTAAGTGTGGTAAGCTTTTATAAAACACTCTAGTTTTGTGCTGTTTGATTAAGTAAGTGGTTCACTGCAGAGAATGGAGGGACCAAAGTTGACTATTTCAAGAGTTCTCGTGAAAGTGGTTATGGTATGGAAGATAAGGACAGATAAAAAAGGGGATAAACATAAGGAAAAAGCTACTATTATGAATTAAGATCTATTATGATTATGATATTAGAGCATTAATAATGCCTTTGAAATAAAGGATTTGGTGGTAAAGAAGATTATAAGAATTGTAATGACATAACATTGCATAACATAAGAAAAAGGCTATAAAATGACGTTATCAGAGAGACAAAACCATCAATAAAAAAAATTGGCGGGCAGAGAACGATGTGAATGTAGATAACCAGGAGGTTGTGGGAGCCAAGGTTTTTCTTTGTCAAAAGAATTCAATTTGAAGTTTGAAGAAAAAGTTAAAAGTTTAAATGTTGTAATTCATTTAGAGACGCCGAGAGGTACGTTCACGAGATTGTAG
This sequence comes from Palaemon carinicauda, assembly GCF_036898095.1. NCBI lineage: Eukaryota > Metazoa > Arthropoda > Malacostraca > Decapoda > Palaemonidae > Palaemon > Palaemon carinicauda. Next base: position 34,407,032 of record NC_090746.1, on the reverse strand, counting down.
AGGATGTATGGCGTCAAGAGAAGGATATTTATAATGAAGTAGTTACAGGTGTTTTCAAGGAAAAATTTACATATTACTGGGCGTGAAATAGTGTCATGTTATCATGGGTTTGAATTATATACGTAAATGGAATGATAATAAGTTATAATATAGCAGAATCTGTTGATATAGTTGTGGAGGTAGTGAAGCTAAGGTACGTCAACTAGCAGAAAAATTTGTTCTTTTGAAAGTATAATTTTTTTTCTCAGAAGATTGTAAATATAAATAACAGCAAAATTATATGACGAGTGTCCATTTTAAGAGAATAAGAATGAATGCGATCCATTTGTCTAAGTATAAAACGAAAATGTTATGGAATATAGTAGAATAAGGGATGGCTTAGGTCCTGAACTAAGTAAGGTGAAAAGGGTATTCTGAGCCTTTGCATTCATTAATCGAAAAAAAGGAATATGTCACGAAAAGTCTGTTTGAAATGCATGAAGGAACTTTGCTTGCTAGTTGAGGATACTGATTCAGTCAATAAGATGAAAGGGATTGTTACTTTGAAGAATTTAACATAAAATATTTTTCCTTTTTCTGCAAAAAAAAAAAAAAAAAATAATAATAATGATAATAATTTACTGAAATTGATGACTCATAATTAATATATTTTTAACCATGGAATTGTTGTTGATACGCTGTAAATATAAGAACAATAAAGTTACTTTTTGGCAATCGGATTTACAGTCATGTGCGTCACAATTACTTATTAGCCCCTAGCTATTTAAGTGAACACTTTTTAGCGTTAGGTCATGTTAAAAGTGATTTAGTGTTTTAATGCTTTAAAAGTTGTCATATTTTACTGTAAATACAATTAGTTCCCGTTAGCCTAATTTTATGATAATTGACCTTGTCTGTTTTCAGCATTATTTGTAATTGAATTATGACAATATTTTCTCACATTCAACTTCAATTGATACTTCAGACATGACTAAAATAATAGTTTTAAATACAGACATGCCTAAAATAATATTTTCAACTTAATATAATGCTAAAATAATAGTTTTAACTTCAGACATACCTGAAATAATAGTTTTAACATCAGACTTACCTGAAATAATAGTTTTAAATTGGCGTTGCAATGCCATTGAACATAATTCCGCTCTTTCCTCGTTCTTGGTGCTTGGTCTGGCTTTTTGGATTAAAGTGTCCATTCAAGATTAACTTTCTCAACCAGGCTAATGCTGATCCTTGTTTAGATAGCAACGATTAACAAAGGAATTTCACATTAAGATTACTCCCGTGCTATTTACTGTTAAGAGGTTTTTAAGTGGTTTGTTATTATTATTATTATTATTATTATTATTATTATTATTATTATTATTATTATTATTATTATTATTATTATTATTAAAATGAACTTGCATTTTTTCACTTTCTTATTGTTCACGAATTTCATTTTTCTGATTCAAAGCATTCCAGAAGTGTAAGGAAAGCGAGAAATCTTGCTGAATTAAATGTATATGAAATAGATATATTTATCACGTGATAGTGACCTGTAGTTTCTAAGTTTCTATAATTATTAATAAAAATAACAATTTATCAGACATCCATTTCTTGTTGTAAATTTCTATATTTTTTTTTTCATATTAGAATGACTACTTTCATGAAATGTAAGTTTTCTAGGTCACCTAAATATCACCCGAAATTCTTCAGCCATAGAGCAAATTAAATTGGTCCCCTTCCAAGTTTTGACCATAAATCAATACGCAATGATCACAAATCTCTCCAGAACCAATTGCCTGTCTTTCTGATGCTGTTCTTCGTTTGTGAAATAACTAGCTCTCGTCTTTCATTTGTTACTGTCATAGCTAAATTTAGCCATTTCATTATATGTGCAGCAAAATTCCAGTTGCAACCTCCCATCAACGTGTGTTAATTGAAATTTTTTTATGGCAGAGCAAACTGTTGACCTTTGTGGAAACACGTTGCTAGGCAATGGGACGGAATGAAACAAATTAGATTTTTAAGCCTAACGAATTTTAATTTACCAGATAGATGATCTTTTCATAATGTTTGACGCTTTAAATTGGTGAATGTCTTGATGTGCTCAAATAATCCAGTCTAAATGAAGATTGGATTCAATGTGAGAACATAATTTTCCTTTTATTCTTATTTGTTAAATAGTAGTCAGTATAATGTAACATGTTTTTGCAGGTTAATAGATGATTCTTCTGTAATTTTGCAATACTCTTGCATTGCTCACATTATCAGCATCGTAACATGGTTTAAAAAAGAAACCAAATGCAGTCGAGGCTTATCTTGCACAAGCCCGCGAAAAGCATCGAGCATTAAGAGCGTAGAAGCATTTTCAAGGTTTAGCAGTAAGGAAACTGTGGATTTCCCCCGAGATTAAATCACCGCGCGAGAGATTATACATATTTGCAGTGTGGTTTATATTCACTTTGGTATCACCACAAAGGCAATCTCATCGCCTTCCCTTGCTAT